>NC_037685.1:6997024-7297024 GCF_003255815.1 Theropithecus gelada | reverse complement strand
GCTTGTGGACTTGGGCTAGGTGATAGGGAGTGATGAGACAGAAAGAGATTACAAAATAACAAAAGAAAACCTTTAGGGGTGATAGGATTTTTGTATGTTTTCTTGATTGTGATTATGATTTCACTAGTGTGTACACATGTCAACATTTATCAGATTGTACACTTGAAATATGAGGCATACATTGTTAATTTTACCTTCATGAAGCAGCAAATTTTTCAAGGGTATAATGAGATAGAATGAGCCAGGCGTGGTGACTAGCACCTGTAATCGTAGCACCTTGGGAAGCCAAGATGGGCGGATCACCTGAGGTCAGGGGTTCGAGACCAGCCTGGCCAACATGCTGAAACCCCATCTCTACTAAAAATACAAAAATCAGCCAGGCGTGGTGGCGCATGCCTATAATCCCAGCTATTCAGGAGGTTGAGGCAGGAGAATCACTTGAACACAGGAGGCAAAGGTTGCAGTGAGGCGAGACTGCACTACTGCCCTCCAGCCTGGGCGACAGAGTGAAACTCCGTCTCAAAAAGAAAAAAAGAGATAGAATCATTATACGCAGTCTCCTTTGCATTCTCTCTGAGAATTTGAATAGATTATAGTAACCAAAAGACTCAAGTCTTCCATGTGCATCATACTCACCTATTAACAGTTTAATAAATACTTCTGTTAAAAAAGATTTTAAAAATCTTTAATTTGAAAATGGTCAGACAACCCCAATGCCTGCTCTTATGGAATGTGCAAGGGTACATAGGCATATACCTATGTATTGAGAAATACTATTTCTATTTATCTGATGAAATAGAATGCAGTTCATCCTTGAAATTAATAGTTTTATGCCTTTCAATAATTATTTCAATATCCTAAGATTATTTAATTGGTAAATTACTGACTATATCAATATGCAACATGATACAAATTAGGATGATGATACAGTGTGCCATTAATGGAAACTGACAATCCTACACATAGATTTACATACACATATTATGTATATGTGTGAATGCATGCTACATTGATAGGTAGATATACTATATCACTACTATAAGATAAGCAAATCAAATAAGCTAAAGATTCAGAAAGGGATAAATATAAAGAGTTACATGTATAAAGGCAATGCTCAAAGGAGCTCTAATGTTGCAGATAAGATTACCCAATTCAATTATAATAAATGTGCTTAGAATGCATCTTACCTAGGATAAGGTTGATGCTTGCCCCTAGGAAACCTACAAATCCGATGTCCTCATAATTTTATCATGTCTTCTCTAGACATTTTATAAGCAATTGCTTGAACAAAAATAGTGAGAACTCTGTATGGCTTCTAATACCAGTATAGTGGCCTTTACCTTGTATATCTGCTGTAACTGAAACTCAGCAGTCTGTGACATACTTAGGCTATATATCCAATGTAACTTAATGAGGTCACATTAACCTCAATGTGCATGTTATAACAGGTTAAGCCCCCATTCTACCTGACTGCACAAAGTTCTGTCTTTTAGCAATTTATCCTACCCAAGTGTCGTAGACCTCTCCTGTGGATGCTTTTATCAGCCCGCTAATCTTTCCTGGCTCTTATTTAACTAACAAGCTAGCTCTCTGGATTTGTAATAGTCTCTCTAGGTTTAATTGGTGGCTCTTCTGGTACAAATAAAGGTAATCATTACATGGTTAATCAGAAAACCTGAAGTCAAATAAAATATTTGATATTACACCACAGGAAGTACAATAAAGTCAAGAACACCTGTAGAGTGAATGAATTTCTTATTGTCATATGCATAGTAGAAAGCAGCTTTTTATCCTTAAAAAAATGATGTTCAGATTATAGAACTTTTATCAGTGCTGTGGACAACTTAGTGACGACAGAGTATCAGCGCACTAGGGCTGAGAGAATGACAAAAGTCATTCCCTGGTTCAGAGACAAATGAAATTTTTATAGGTCATTGGTAAAAAGATTAAACTATCTTATTCTTCAGAATTGTGTGTGTATGTGTTTGTGTCTGTGTGTGCACCGTTGCACATGTGCCTGCCTGAACACATTAGGGACAGAAGTGAAAGTGTTTTATAGGTATAATCAAAGAAAACAGACCTACAGTTGAGACGCCAAGAGCTCACAGTTGGGGTTTAAAAAATGACAACACACAAAATCTGTAGGTAAAACCCAATTTTTATACAAACTAGAATAATCTGAAATAGAAAAATCTTGCATAATATAATGTCATGTATTAGAACTAAACAAGATCTGTCTTACACCAGATTATGTGAGTATACTAATTCTTGTTTGCCCTTGCTCACACTCTGTTCACATGTGTTAATTTCCTACCTATCACTGCCATGCCTGTCTGCAAGAAGAATATATTTCCCCACCCCACTGATTCTGGACTAGCCACATAATTTGCTTCAGCTAATGGCCTCAAAATGGATGTAATGCATTACACATCCACACTATAATTTTAAATGTCATTGCATGGTTTGAATTGGCACCGCCACCTAGATCCATTCTTTTTTTTTTTTTTTTTTTTGAGACGGAGTCTCACTGTGTATCCCAGTCTGGAGTGCAGTGGCGCGATCTCGGCTCACTGCAAGCTCCGCCCCCCGGGTTCACGCCATTCTCCCGCCTCAGCCTCCCAAGTAGCTGGGACTACAGGCGCCCGCTACCGCGCCCGGCTAGTTTTTTGTATTTTTAGTAGAGACGGGGTTTCACCATGTTAGCCAGGATAGTCTCGATCTCCTGACCTTGTGATCCACCCGCCTCGGCCTCCCAAAGTGCTGGGATTACAGGCTTGACTAGATCCATTCTTAAGTGCTGGTCTTATGCTATGATAATAACATGAGAAGACATGTGGAGCTCAGTCAGGCCCAACCAAATGTGGACCTGACCTTGACTGGGAGAAGTTCCCAATCAAGTCCAGCAAAGCCAAGCCCAATTCATGCTATCAATCCTCAACGAATAAATGACCACTGTTTTTAGCCACTAATATTTTGTGTGTGTGTGTGCATGTTTAATTGCTGCAGCAGGAACTAATTACTATTCCTTAAAAGAGATGCTGGAAGTAAGTCTGAGTACTCTATTTTTTTTTAAATTTAAGTTTTTATATATGTAGTTATTCTATTTGCTGTGTCTAATTGTTGCTGTTTAGAAATATCATCAACACGTCAATACATAAGTTATTTCAACATTCTGGTTAACAACATATTTATATGTTCATATTTTTTGGTTTGTTTTCTTTGGTTTGTCAAGGTAGTGTCAAAGTAACAAGTTAAGAAATCCCTCCAAGCATTGTTAAGGAAGGAAATATAAATCCACAGAACTCAAGTAACGATTTGCAGTCAAGATCCTGATGCCATAGGTAAGCAGGCCAAGTTGGAAATCTCCTTTACTACAGAATGGACTCACTCTTAGTAAGAGTTGATTAGCTGTATTTGAAATGTCCTATACTACACACCATTAAACATTCAATCTCAATTTATAATGTAGTGTTACTGCTCCTTTCCCCAAATCATTATTGCCTTTTCTTTTAAAATATGAGAAAGAGTGGTTAGTGACTCTTCTCGATAGAGGTGATATTTAAATCAAGAGAAAACAGAATAAAGCAGAAAATGGGTTAGTCCTTTGAGGTTCACCAGAGGGAATGAAAATAATTTTAATATAGACTGTTTGTACACCAGTTACTGGAAAACCTCCTAAAGCATTTATATATTACAGTTAATGTAATGTTATTTGATTGAAAAATTTGAAAAAATATTTTTCTAATATATATATATTTCAAGCGTTAATTTAAAGTATATGTTGCATTATTTGTATATGAATGAGATGTACAATGTAGTTTGTGTTATTCGACGTATAAGATGGATCTAAAGCTGCTAATGTTTCTACACAAATAAGGTTCAGTTTTAGGTATTAAGCACTAAGCTTATTAATGATGTCTGAAGTAATATAAATAAAATTGCTCCCCCAACAAAAGTTCAAATGTAAAACAAATAAGTGAAAAATTAAAGAAAAATACACAGAATGGGAAAATATATATTTGAATGTACACTTCTTTCTGTAATTTTGTATTTGAGGGTGTGTGTCTGTGTGAATATTATCTTTTGCCTTTGTTCTCCTGAGGCAAATAAACCATAAATGAATGTGAATTAAAGGTTTGTGAATAACATTATAGGTGAAATCAAGGGCTAATAATGTTATAAATATATTTACTATCATAACTCCAAAGGAGAAAAAATTGGGGGTTTAAAAATATTACAGTTAATTCACGTATCATGCTCATGCTTTATATTGTTTTATTTATGTTGTTTTTTTCTTTCCTTTGTACATAACCTCAGGGCTTTATATAGTTTCCTTAGCTATGAGTTTAAATATCTGGTCTATTTTTCTTCTAAATGTTTTGCTTTCCATGTTAACTTTTTATCTATCTATATTTAATTTGGTCTGTAAATAGTAAAAGCACTAAGTAAACTATCTCAAGGAAGAATGAAGAAAAGTAGACCTGAAAATTGGGGAGAAAAGAAAAGAATTTTAACTGTAGTTATTCCTCGAATACAGTATTTTAATAACAAAATAGATAAGCTGTTCTCTGAAAGGGCACCATATAGAAACATCACTCATAGAAACTAATAAATCTTTGATTATTGTCATGGCTTTATGGTCTAGATTATTTTTTTAAACATTTATAAGAAAATAAAAACTCATGTCCAGTTACCTGAAGGTCACATAACATGCTATTTGTTTTTAAATATCAAAAAGTTATCTTCCTTTCCATGGAAGCATTGTAAGGTTTGGCTGTGCCCCCACTTAAATCTCATCTTGTATTGTAGTTCCTATAATCCACACATGTTGTGGGAGGGACCTGGTGGAAAGTAATTGGATCACTGAGGAGATTTGTCCCATGTTGTTCTTGTAATGGTGAGTTCTCACGAGATCTGATGGTTTCATCAGCATCTGTCATTTTCCCTGCTGGCACTTCTCTTTCCCATTGCCTTGTGAAGAAAAATGTGTTTGCTTCCCCTTCCACCACAATTGTAAGTTTCCTGAGGCCTCCCTAGTTTGGTAGAACTATAAGGCAACTAAACTTTTTTTTTTTTTCTTTACAAATTACCCAGTCTTAGACATTTCTTCATAGTAGCTGACAAGGGACTAACACGGTAAATTGGTACCAAGGTAGTGGGGCGCTCATGTAAAGACCTGAAAATGTGGAAACAACTTTGGAAGTAGGTAACAGACAGAGGTTGGAACAGCTTGGAGAGCTCAGAAGAAGACAGGAAATGTGGGAAAGTTTGAAACTTCCTAGAGATTTGGAGGACTCAGAAGAAGAGAGAAAGATGTGGGAAAGTTTGAAACTTCCTAGAGACTTGTTGAATGGCTTTCACCAAACTGCTGATAGTGATATGGACAAATAAGTCCAGGTGGAGGTGGTCTTAGATGGAGATGAGGAAATTGTTGGGAGCTGGAGTAAAGGTCACTCTTACTATGCTTTAGCAAAGAGACTGGCCACATTTTGCTGCTGTCCTAGAGATCTGTGGAACTTTGAACTAGAGAGGGATGATTTAGGGTATCCAGCAAAATAAATTTCTAAGTTGCAAAGCATTCAAGAGGAATCACAGCATAAACGTTTGAAAAATTTGCAGCCTCACAATGCAATAGAAAAGAGAGCCATATTTTCTGGGGACAAATTTCACCTCACTGCAGAAATGTGCTTAAATAATGAGGAGCCAAATGTTAATCACCAAGTCAATGGGTAAAATGTCTCCTGGACATGTTAGAGACCTTCACAGCAACCCCTCTCATCACAGGCCTGGAGGGCTAGGAGGGGAAAATGGTGGGACAGGGACAGGGAACTGTACTCTGTGCAACCTCAGGACATGGTGCCCTGCACCCCAACTGCTTCAGCTCCATCTGTAGCTAAAAGGGGCCAAAGTCCAGCTTGTCCCATTGCTGCAGAAGATGCAGGCCCCAAGCCTTGGTGGCTTACACCTAGTGTTGGGCCTGCAATTGCAGAGAAGTCAAGAATTGAAGTTTGGAAACCTCTGCCTAGATTTCAGAGGATGTATGGAAATGCCTGGATGTCCAGGCAGAAGTCTGCTGCAGGGGTGGAGACTCATGGAGAACCTCTGCTAGGGCAGTACAGAAGGGGAATATGGAGTTGGAGCCCCCACACAAAATCCCCACTGGGACACTGCTTAGTGTAACTATGAGAAGAGGACCACCATCCTCCAGACCCCAGAATGGTAGATCCACTGGCAGTTTGTACTGTGCACATGGAAAAGCCACAGACATTCAACCCCAGCCCATGAAAACAGCTAGGAGTGGGGCTGTACCCTGCAAAGTGTAGGGGTGGAGCTTCTCAAGGCTGTGGGAGCTCACCTCTTGCATCAGCATGACCTGGACGTGGGACATGAAGTCAAAGGAGATTATTTTGGAACTTTAAAGTTTAACGACTGCCCTATTGGATTTCGTACTTGCATGGGGCCCGTAGTCCGGTTGTTTTGCACATTTCTCCCATTTGGAATGGGTGTATGATATGGATTGGCTTTTTCTCTACCCAAATCTAATCTGGAATTGTAGTTTCCATTATCCCCACATGTTGTGGGAGGGATCAGGTGGGAGGTAAATTAATAATGGGGGCAGTTCCCTAATGCTATTTTTGTTACAGTGAATAAGTTCTCAGGAAATCTTTTGGTTTCATAAGGGGATTCCCACTTTGTTCATATCTTCTCCTTTCTGCTGCCATACGAAGGACGTGTTTGTTTCACCTTCCACCATGATTGTAAGTTTCCTGAAGCTTTTCCAGCCATGCTGAACTGTGAGTCAATTAAACCTCTTTGCTTTATAAATTACCATCTTGGGCATGCATTTACTAGCAGTATGAGAATGAACTAACGCACTGTATTTATCTAATGCCTACACCCTCATTGTATCTAAGAAATAAGTAACTTGCTTTTGATTTACAGGCTCTTAGATGGAAGGGACTTGCCTTGTCTCAGATGAGACTTTGGACTCTGACTTCTGACTTAATGTTGAAATGAGTTAAGACTATGGAGGACTGTTGGGAAGGCATGATTTTGTTTTGAAATGTTAGGATATGAGATGTGGGAGGGGCCACAGGTGGAATTATATGGTTTGACCATGCCCCCACCCAAATCTCATCCTGAATTTTAGTTCCCATAATCCCCACATGTCGTGGGAGGGATCTGGTGGCAAGTGATTGGACCATGGAGGCAAATTCCCCCATGCTGTTCTCATAATAGTGAGTGACTTCTCACGAGATTTGATGGTTTTAGATGGGGCTTTTCCCCCTTTTCCTCAGCACTTCTCCTTGCTGCTGCCATGTGAGGAAGGACATGTTTGATTTCCCTTCTGCCATAACTGTAAGTTTCCTGAGGGCTCCTCATCCATGTGTAACTGAGTCAATTAAACCTCTTTTCTGTATAAATTACCCAGTCTTGGGTATTTCTTCATAGCAGTTTGAGAATAGACTAATACATATTATTTTCAATTTAGATATGTCTCTTGTTCATTCAAGTATTCTTAAGAAAAGCTTGACTACACATTTAAGATAACATTCTTCAATATTAACTGATTTCATTCACTTTTTAGTGTTTATTAAGGATACAGGATGATTTTAAAGTAATTTATAATACTTTCATTTTCATTTTAATGTAATCTAACTTCCTGTTTCCAGTCAGACATGTAACAAACTTGGAAGTCATTATTTGTGTCCCCATCACAAGAAGAAAAGTGCTGAATAAACTAAAAATTCAACTCATTTTAGAACTGTTAGAGAATTAAGGCCACAGGACTAACTACTGCTCTCAAAACTATACAGACAGATACTTATAGAGAACCATAGCTCACCAAGACCACAAGGTGTTGCTGGAGCAGGCAATTGGTAGGCACATGTAAAAGGTTAAGTGAATAATTTTTGGAGACATATATGAACCACCTTGAGAGATAAAAACTTCCAGGGTGCCCAACAATAGAGAGATCCCCACACTTTTGTGAGTTTTACCAGCAGGAGTCACACTGAGTTCTTAAGGTGAAGATCAGGGAAAAATATCTCTTTGCACTTCCAATAGAGGAAGTAAAAAAGTAGCATTTTCTAATAAATCCAGAGCACTAGGTTCTCCTCAATAAAGGTCTTCCCTAAAGGGAAATTATTTTACGAGAACCTAACTGACTTGAGTTTTACCAGAGCCTAGTCAACGTGGGAAAGGGAAATAACCAACTCGTACCTGCATGTGAATAATTATGACAGTTTTATTCTTTTTTTTTTTTTTTTTTTTTTTTTTTTTGAGAAGGAGTCTCACTTTGTCTCCCAGGCTGGAGTGTGGTGGCGCGATCTTGGCTCACTGCAAGCTCCGCCTCCTGGGTTCACGCCATTCTCCTGCCTCAGCCTCCTTAGTAGCTGGGACCACAGGTGCCCGCCACCACGCCCGGCTAATTTTTTGTATTTTTAGTAGAGATGGGGTTTCACTGTGTTAGTCAGGATGGTCTCGATCTCCTGACCTCGTGATCCGCCCACCTCGGCCTCCCAAAGTGCTGGGATTACAGGCGTGAGCCACCGCACCCGGCCAGACGGTTTTATTCTTAATTAAAAGCAAAAATTAAAAGCAACTAAAATGCCCTTCAATAGTTGAGCAGATGAACCAACATGATACATTTAAATAGACATATTATTCTGCGAAAAAAAGTGATTGAGTCATCAAAATACATGAAGAAACTATAAATGTATACTGCCAAGTAAAAGAAGCTAGCCTAAAAGACCACATTATATGATTCTGTCAATATAACAATTGCAAGGGACAAAGATATCAGGAAAAAAAAAAGACTCTATTCACGATTATTTCAACAGAGTAGAGAGACTGAATTCAACTCTGCTAAAACAAAAGTCAAAAGGATTTGTGTTGTGGGAAGTCAGGGAACCCAAATGGAGGGACTGGCTGAAGCCACGGCAGAAGAACACAAATTATGAAGATTTCATGGACATTTATTACTTCCCCAAATTAATACTTTTATAATTTCTTATGACTGTCTTTACTGCAATCTCTGAACATAAATTGTGAAGATTTCATGGACACTTATCACTTCCCCAATCAATACCCTTGTGATTTCCTATGCCTGTCTTTACTTTAATCTCTTAATCCCGTCATCTTTGTAAACTGAGGAGGATGAATGTCGCCTCAGAACCCTGTGATTGTGTTAACTGCACAAATTGTTTATACAGCGTGTGTGCTTGAACAATGTGAAATCTGGGCACCTTGAAAAAAGAACAGGATAACAGCAATCTTCAGGGAACAAAGGAGATAAGACTTGAAGTCTGACTGCTGGTGAGCCAGACAGAACAGAGCAATATTTCTCTTCTTTCAAAGACAAATAGGAGAAATATAGCTGAATTCTTTTTCTCAGCAATGAACATCCCTGAGAAAGAGAATGCACCCTGAGGGTAGGTCTATAGACGGCCCCCTTGAGATGGCTGCCTTTTACGGTCAAAGCCAAATGGATGAAATAAGTCCCAGTCTCCTGTAGCACTCTCAGGCTTATTAGGACGAGGAAATTCCCACCTAATAAATTTTGGTCAGACAGGCTGTCTGCTCTCAAACCCTGTCTCCTGATAAGATGTTATCAATGAAAATGCATGCCCGAAACTTCATAAGCAATTTTAATTTCACCCCATCCTGTGGTCCTGTGATCTCACCCTGCCTCCACTTGCTTTGCGATATTTTATTACCTCGTGAAGTATGTGATCTCTGTGACCCACACCCTATTCATGCACTCCCTCCCCTTTTGAAAATCACTAATAAAAAACTTGCTGGTTTTATGGCTCAGGGAGCATCACGGAATCCGCTGATGTGTGATTTCTCACCCGGACACCCAACTTTAAAATTTCTCTCTCTTGTACTCTTTCCCTTTATTTCTCAAACCAGCCGAGAGCTTAACGCAAATAGAAAAGAACCCACGTTAACCATCGGTGGCGGGTTCCCACGATAGATTTGTAAACAAAGGGGTCGTTTGATGGAAAAGTATTGGAAAACAGTAGCAAGGAGGTTGATTAAAGAGACATCTTCAGCACAGTGAGTTATGTCTGAGTTTGCAAAGGGTTTTTGCTGTGATTAGGCCCATCTGTCTTTGCTAATTGGTAGGTCCCTTACCTTCCCAAAGAGACTGAGAGATAGAGGTGCAATCCTCTTCCATGTTTATATTTGAATGAAATAATTCTCAGGTTCTCAATAAAAACATTTCCTGTATTGTTAAACTGAGGCTGGAAGAAGATTTATATCTATTTCAAAGGGCAGAAAGACGATTTACAATTACCAGGTTTCTAAAGTAAATGTACTAATAAAAAGAAAGTCAAGGGGCTTATAGAAAGGAAAAAATCTGTCTAGGGTTTAGTTAACTGAGAGGTCTCCGTTGGTCAATTCCAATTATATAAAATTCTAGAAAAGGCAAAACTACTGAAACAGTAGAAAAATCACTGGTTGACAGAAATGTGGGAGGATATGTGAAGACCAGGGACGTATGGTCGTGGGAATTGGGGAGCACAGCAAAATTTTAGGGCAGTGAAACAATTCTGTTTTATATCATAATGATGGATACATGATGTTGTGCATTTGTGAAAACACATAGACGTGTACAACAGAAGGAACAAACCCTAATTTAAACTGGGGTTTTAGTTAATTACGTATCAATACTGGTTGATCAATAACACAATGGATTATGATGATAATAGGGGAAACTGGGAGGTGGGAAGAAAGAATATACAGGAACAAGGAACTCTACTTGTGGCTCAGTTTTTCTGTTAACACTGTTTAAAAATAAATTCAATTAATTATTTTTAAAAATGTCATCACATTTTTTTACATTACTTAGTTGCTTCACGTTGTTATTCTTACATTCTTTTCCTCAAAGCACTATCAGGAGTATTCTCAATGTTCACCATATATCATTTGGGATTAAATTATACTTAGATAAAATATAAATTGCATAAAATAACATAATACTTTGGAAACACTTTAAAAGTTTTTTTTCACACTTTTTATGCTAGTAATTTATAGTCATTTCTTACATTCCATTTAGAAAGTTCCCTTCTAAATCTCGTCTTACATAAATTAACTTATTTTAAAATCAAAATTACCTATCATTTCATCAGTTTTAAAAGAAACTATATCATCTTCAATGTGCTTCTGTCTACAAATTATGAATTGATAAAATCAGAATTATTTTTTTCAAGGACAACCTGAAAATCTTCTCTCCTACTAAACTGTAATATAAAATGGCAATCTAGAAATATCCTTGATTCTTTTAAATTGTTCTGTTGCATTCACATACCTCCTTATATGTAATAATTTTAAATTGTGTTCCATACAATTCTTCTAGGACATACTTTCCCCCAGATCAAAATAAAATTTTAAAAATTCTAATACCTAGATAGATACAAAATAGACTTGAAAACCATGTTTGATGACAGACAGCAAAAACAATGTTGTCATGTCCCTAAAACTGTTTTGTGACGAAGACTACCCATATGAGGATTACCAGTAAGACTACGTAGATGACATTCTGAAGCTCATGGGCTACAAAGACAGTTCCACAAAATATTATAAATGTATTGTTAGAGCTTGCTCACACTTGCTAAAACCAAACACATGTATATCTCCAGAAAGTAAAAATAATAGGCTAAACAGTTCACAGTGGTGTTTTCCCTGAACTAGGCTTTTCATCTAGAGTATCCATTCAGTGTCTCGTTAGAGAAGTGAGTTTCTTCACTCTTGTAACTATCTCAAGTACAGGTGCATTTAGGAATTGGGAGAAAAAAACTATGTTAAAAAAATTCCTTTCTCATTTTCCTAGCTTTTTCCAAATTATCTTTATGTAGGGCTAAGTGAGATTTCAAAAATCATTTTAGAAAATGCCTATAATTAGTAAAATTTCCACATATGGATGTCTTTTATCCTAAGATTCATACAAATTGGCATATATTTTTCTTGGTTCTCAACTAGTCTCCAATGAAGAAATATATATATGTCACACACAAATACAAATACCCATGACATGGGATGGATTAGGGCACTGTAACTCAAAGATAGGTCTCTGGACAGGTGCTAATTTGCAAATTATTGTTGCAAGCCCTTGACAAGATATTTTAAAAATTTATATCAATTTGAAAAATGTAGATAAATTGTAATTCAATTTTTAGTTTTTTGATAAAGTATTTCTGTTAAATATAATAATAAAAAGGTAGATTTCTATTTTGCATCTTTTAAATTTTATTTTTCTAGTGTTTTTACTTTTATTTTAATATTACTAAAGTAACTACTGGTCATTGGCAACTGATAAATTTAGAAAAAGAAAACCTTGCTCTCAGGGACATGGTTGTTTATTGGTTAATTTCCCTCTCTCAGTCTTGCAGAGTTTTGAAGAACAGAGAGCCTGAAGTTAATTTCCAAAGTTCAGATCCCAAATGTCCTCTTCCTTTCTATGAGACACTGGGTGGTTATTAACCTGTGTGTCTCTCATGATGTATGTGTGGCATTTAGCTCTGTGCCTGACATATGCTAAGTGATTAACAAATGTCAGTAACATTTATTATTGTTACTCTCTGAATCAAAGAAAATCTCTTATCCTACTTTCTCCCAATAATCCTCCAATTCAGTTCTTCATCTTTCTCTGAGAACAAAAATAATAAAAACAAAACAACGACAAAAAAGTCACAAGATTTGTCTATAATTAATTGAGAGAATTGTGAGTAGAAGCAAAATTATAAGTTAAGACATAAGCCTAGGGAGGAATAACTTTGAAACTCCTAACTCCAAGTAAAAGTAAGACCTTAGACATGCAATAATCATGCATTAAATAATTAAACAAATATAGTTATCAGACCTTTACATATAAAATTAAAACGTGTCTTTCTCATTATATTTAAATGGAAATGAAAGCTTTCTGATTTTGTCTACTAATTTATATCCCTGGCACCACACAGAGTGCATGGTAGGTAGAAGCATCTCAATAAAGGCTTATTAACTAGATAAACAACAAAGTAAAGAGAGAAGATAAGTTTATAGATATCCCCTTTTTAAATTTTCCCATAGCAGTTCATCTAACAGCAGAAAAAGGAGGGCAAAAGCTGAAATCAGAATTCTCTCATTCTGGCAGTTGTTTTCTTCATACTTTTTAGACTATCATAAAAATGTGCACAAGATTATTATAACACATCTTTTGGTCAATTAATCACATGAAATTATAACAAAGAAAATTTCTGTGGCTCTAAAACAGTATGCTTAAAGTGTATTCTACAAACAACCTAAATAATTATAACTGGGGAATAAATTAAACATGAGTATTCTAAGCCCTTAACATTTGTTAAGTGGTGGTGAGCAGAACTTTATTTAGGAAATGACTTGGCCTCATCTCTTTGTAGTTAAATGTTGTTTCATATTAGCCACCAGTGTTTCAAATACTGCATTTATGGCGATCATTATTTTCCTTTGTTATGTTGCAATACTTAAAACCATCTGACAAAAGCTCTGGATTCACACTTAAAAATAAATAAATGAATACACTTATAAGTATAAACATATGTTTTATACTAGTATTTAATTTCAAGGGATTCATGGAGTCCCTGAGAGGGAAATGGACTGAAAGTTTTACAATTTTTGTGTACAGGGCCTTTTCAACTTCCGATTCCTTTGTTCTCACACACAAAATCATTTTTTCTTTAGAAGTGATTTCCCATATAATCAGACTTGTATTTAACAACATCAAATTATTTTTAAAAATTTATGAAAGAATTTGAGACAAAATATTATTTTATCTTTGAATAGTACGTTTCATACTGTGATTACTAACATAATTTGATATATGTTTTGAATACTTTGTCATATTTTTCTTTGCTTCAGTCTTCTTCTTCTTTCCTTCTATTATATTCTCGGACTTTAGTTCTTCTTTTCTTCTATGCTTTCCCTACACTGGGTTTGAATTTGACATTCCACTGTTTTTCTTTTCTTTACTATGAACGTTTCACATCTATTCTACACATGTATAAAATAATTCAGTCATTTTATACTTCAAAAATTGAATATTTTAATTCCAACCTCTATCTTCTCATATTTCATGTTTATTGAACACATTTTATTGTGTGTATTTGAAGTTTATGACAAGATATTATAGGATACATGTAGATAGCAACATGATTACTACAGTGAAGTAGATGAACATATCTATCATCTAACTAGTTACATTTTTGTGACAAGAGCAGCTAAACACTACTTAGTTGACAAAACTCTCTAATACAATGCAACTTTATGAACTTTAGTATTCATGTTGTACATCAGATGTCTAGACTTTTTTCATCCTATATGTATGCTATTTTGTATCCTTTGACCCACATCTTCCCATTTTCTCTTCCATCACTCTCACCTCCACCCCACTATCTCTGAGTATTTGAGCTCTTACAAAACATATATTCCACATATAAGAGGAATTATGCATCATGCAATATTTTTCTTTCTGTGTCTAGCTTATTTTACTTAGCATAAATTCCTCCAAGTCCACCCATGTTGTGACAAATAACAGAATTTGCTCCTTTTGTTAAACTGTGAATATTATTCCATATCATTCCATATATATATATATCATTCCATATATATCATTCCGTATATATATATATCATTCCATATATATGTGTGTGTGGTATTATATATATGTATATATGTGGTGTATATATGTACATATATATAATACATGTATATACATATATAATAAAATAGAGCTACTATTTGATCCAGTGATCTCTTTCTGGCTATCCCCAGAACAGATAAAATCACCACCATGTAAAGGTATTTGCACCCTTATGTGCAAATATGTACATATATATGGTACCACATATATACATATATATACACACCACGTTTTCTTTATCCATTTGTCTGTTAATCAGCATTTAGATTGTTAGGTGGCTTCCATATCTTGGCTATTGTGAACAATGCTGCGATGGACATGGGGGTGCAAATATCTTTACATGGTGGTGATTTTATCTGTTTTGGGGGTAGCCAGAAAGAGATTGCTGGATCACATAGTAACTCTATTTTCATTTCTTTACAAACCTTTATACTATTTTCTATCATATTCCATATTATTGCTAGTATTTTAAACTTCACT
Source organism: Theropithecus gelada (assembly GCF_003255815.1). Taxonomy (NCBI): domain Eukaryota; kingdom Metazoa; phylum Chordata; class Mammalia; order Primates; family Cercopithecidae; genus Theropithecus; species Theropithecus gelada. Next base: position 7,281,879 of record NC_037685.1, on the reverse strand, counting down.
AATTAATCGTTGCTAAATGATTTTAGTCAATATTTATAGATGACCATTTTTATAATTTAATTTCACCAACATCATGAGTCTGCCATAGGTTTCTCCCACTCCACCTTACCTCCAGGTTCAAGACAATAAGCTTATTTTCAACCTCCCAAGACTAGTGGAGAGAGAATTTATAATCTCTGTTTCACAGATTTGACAGATGTTTTCATATCTACTTCACACAGTTACCTTTCTATTTTGGCAGGAGGCTAGGAATTATCTCATGTCATCACATTGTAATGAAACCTCAACTCCCTAATCATTCTCTTACTTGCCATTTGATATCTCATGAGCTAGATAGTTCCAACTTGCGCTCATCAGATCTGAGTTTTGGCAGCTGGCATGTTCATAGTAATTTCTTCTATATTTTTTTAAAATTTGAAAGGATCCAGAATTTTTTTTTTTTTTTTTTTTTTTTTTTTTTGAGACGGAATTTCACTCTCGTTGCCCAAGCTAGAGTGCAATGGTGCAATCTTGGCTCAGTGCAACCTCTGCCTGCCAGGTTCAAGCAATTCTGCATCAGCCTCCCGAGTAGCTGGGCCTACAGGTGCCCGACACCACGCCCAGCTAATTTTTTGTATTTTTAGTAGAAATGGGGTTTCACCATGTTGGCCAGGCTGTTCTCAAACTCCGGACCTCAGGTGATCCACCCACCTTGGTCTCCCAAAGTGCTGGAATTATAGGCATGAGCCACTGCGCCCGGCCAGTATTTTTTGTTTCTTTAATAAAGCAGCTATTTCTTCTAATTTAACTCACCTTGCCATAGTAACCAGAAGTCCTCATTAGCACTATTATACATGATACATTTCTTGGAGTGTAAAATTGCTTCTCCAATTTATCTATAAATATAAATTTATATTTATATAAATATAAATTTATCTATAAACTTGGCATTATCCAAAGTTTTACAATTCATTTAAATTGTAACTGTTTGGCATATTAATTGTTACTACCTTCTTTAAAAAAAATTGGATGTTATAATTAAATATTGCCTAGAATCATTTTCAAAAATTTAATACATTTAAAATTTAGTGTACTTTATATTGCCTACATAAAAATAAAACTTTTGTTGAAATCTGCTGTGGCATATATCTTGTGTGGAATTTGTGATCACAAAAACTGAAGAATTAAAGAGTTGCACGCAGCTCCTTGTCAAAATATAAACTTGTTGTTGGTTGGATTTTTACTAATAATATTATAACTTTAGTTTTGTGTTTAAATGGAAAGAAAACACTAAAGTGCTATAAAAATTTATGTTTCTAACTTTTATTTAATGCTCATGGCTATAGTTTCATGGAATCTCAAAATGGCAATGTATAAACTCTTGCCGTTTGACCTATAAACCTGAATATAAAAACAAGTTTCACCTACTTTAAGTAACATTGAAAGAATATTTTGTTTTCTGTGAGCCAAATTATGTTATACGCATTAAATATAGTTTTTAAATACATCAGCTCATGGTAGGAATTAATATCCTATTAAAGTTATTGATAAATTTAAGTACAGTAAAGAATCTGTGAATTATATAATGTTACCTTGAAGAAGTAGAGTAAAAGGAATCATAAATATGTTAATATCACAAAGATGTATGTCTATCATAACTTCACTAATATATATCATTTATTTTTTATTGATACATAATTGAATCAATTTTCAATTATGTGGTAAATTACATTTATTTTTGCTTATAGATAGGACAATATTTAGCTGTATTTCCCATAGCATATGGATATTTAGTTTTGTTTTGCTGAAAATTATAAATTACTCAGGAAAACAGAAAATGAGGCCCGTTAACAAGAAGATTTTGAGGAGATGTTGGTCAGTTGTGTGAAAGAATGGATGGCTAGTAATAATGTATGATATACTTTTATTCACAATTGCTTATCCTCCTGCTTTCATGGAGCATGGATCTTTCATCACTCCAGAGGGTTATATGATCAAGCCCCTGAACCTCTCCCCATTAGTGCTCCGAACAGGAGAGTTCATATTTTCATCACATTTTCTAGGTGACCTGAAAATAGAAAGAATATCTCTAAACCCACTTACTGATTCTGGCTAATAAGTACAAACTTTTCTTTCTCTGTTATTATCTAACCTAATAAAATATAAGAGTGTTTCATGTTACATGGCTAGGGAAATAGAGCATTATAGTTCTCATCTGGATTTAGTTAGGCATTGGTGGAATTGATATGTATTCAACTGGGAAGAACATTTGAAGCTACACGGATTTACATATTTATAAACAATATATGACTCTAATTTTAGTATATTGTTTTCTATAAGCGTATCTGTGGTCTGTCATAAAACCTTTCATTCATTTCATCATTACCATCACTTTTTTCATTGCATGTAAGTGAATCTAAACTGCCTGAAAAAGTTAGGGAAAAGAGTCGTGAACCGAAAGACCATCTAAGCTTCTTAATTTATATTTCAGAGTTAAAGATTAAATAAATTACCAATAATGTGAAACTAGAGACAAATCAAAAGAAGTCAAAATGTAAACAAAAATAGAAGTCGGTCTTCTGCTTTACGTTTTGTCTTTACATCTCACTATCTTAATTTGTATAAAATAATAACAAAAATATCCCCAGGGAAGCATTCACAGTTCACTGAACCGTTACTTAATATTTGCCTTAGCATTACCAGTGGTTCCCAAAGTAAGAGATAAAACGGGGACCTGCTTCCTAATATATCTAGAGCAGCATTAAAACGAAGCTGGCCTTAGGCAAAATCCCAAGCTAGGATATATCCCAGGAGGCTTTAATTTATTTTGCCAGGGGTGTTTTTCCACTGCTCATTATCTTCTCTCAACAACCACATTAGAGTCCGGGAATTGCTGATAAGGATTTTACCCAATAGGTCGAGTCTTCCAGTAATTTAAGACAGTAGTCATTTCCAAATGTGAAAATCACTAACAACTATTGTAAACTTGTGGCCTAAAACTTTTCATGTTTTACTGCCAGAACTGCATTAATCTACACGATATTTCTGGGGAAGTTATATGGAGTGGGAAGCCTTTGTATTTGCTGTTGAAAGATATCTTAGATGGTGACTGTCAGTGGGAAGGAAATGGAATAAAAAATAATTGGGGGAATGAGGAAAAGTGTATGGGGGAATAGAGCCTTTACGAATGGGCCTTTGAGGCGATGCGGGAAAGTACTTCTATAGAACAAGAAAGGTCCTTAAATGTAAGCATTGATTTTTAGTATATATATAGTATATATATGTTTAATAATAAATACCATTTACTAATTCTTATAATTTATCAAGCACTTTTGGCCACTTTGAATATATAAAATTAATGCTGACAATATTTCCATTTATACGTTTTATGGTGGACACTAGAACAAAAATTGAAATTACCTTAAAAATGAAAGCATCATTTTGGTTAGTACTTCAGAAACAGATTTTCAGAAATGATTGTACTTTTAGAATTTCCTTTTAGGAAAAACAGTGAATACGTAAATGAAAAGTGGAGGTTGGAGAAAAGGAAATAGAAAAAGAAGGAAAAACATTCTAGATAGATTTAATCTGTACAAAGGCACTGATTTGCAAAAAACAAATATATTAATTCTTCATAATGACTGTATTACAAAATGAGAAATTAAAAATTAAAACTAGGCTAAGGTGGGGAGACTTTCTATATGCAGCATGATGGCAGTTATTGATAATGATTATGGATTTGTTAAGGAGAAAATGGAATTGGGAGGATATAGAAAAGCTCACAGAATAAAGAGATAGCCTGACGAATTAGCCTCAAAAATGAATGTGCATAGCTGAAGGAAGAGACAATGGACAGCATAGTCATTCGTGGGCCTGGCCTGCCTGCCTTGCCTGGATGACACCATTGGGTTCTTGCCAACAGTGTCATTGCCTCCAAAAACTTCACAGCCCTTAATGCACAGTCTCTCTGGCTACTGGTCAACACCACGACCACTCTGCATCCTCTCCAAATGATTTGAATCTTTGAATCATTTCCTGTAATTACAAATCTTGCTTAAGAGCACCTGTGTGGCCAGTCTTGGTTCATCCATCTATGTCTCAGTTGTCAACATCCCAGGTGAGGTATTTACTATCTGGTCACATTCAGCTGTCTACTAAAGGAGGACTCTGGGATCCATTTCCCACAAAACTCACATAATGGAGACATTCTAAAAGTGGACAGGAGAAATGTTTTGGACAACAGCCAATTGGATAAATAATTTTAAAATTTTGCTTACATTTTAGATGCAAGCGGTTCTCATTTTTCAAGATCCTGTTATGCTCAAATTTCAGTTTTCATAGTTTAGTTAAATCACAACAGTTTCCTAACAAGAAGTTCACATGTTAGTTGGTATATGAACTATGAGTAAAGGTGTAAAGTACAATCTTTGTTGCTAGTTCTTCAGTCCACAAATCACTACATAAAAACAGATGAACATCATAATCAGTGACTAATTACACTTTTTTTTTTTCAAATTCTGTTGGTGATTGATCACTTTACGTCTGTTATCAGTGCATAGACAGCAAAGCATGTATTTGCAACTTTTCTGTCTCCTGGTAATCTATCATTTTATAAAAATTAAAAAAAAAAAACTGAAAGAGGGACTTGACCAATAAAGATGAAAGTGCCACAAAGAATCAAAAAGTGGTAATGCTGCAAGTGAAATTTGAATGTACTTATAGAAGAAAGAGCTAAGTTTAAGAATATTGACACTGCTGCTATTCAAGAGACTCTAGATATGTAGTTACGGGCACTCAATGAAGGTGAACTTATTTACATACGTTAAAAAAAGGCTTTGTGACAACTAGGACAATGTCTCAGAAGAAGTAATGCTGGTAAAAAAAATCAAATGAAAGAAAATTTCATATTTAATGAAACTGATTAACATGTATTTCTGTATTTACCATATTAAAATCAATAATTTACCATATTAAAATCAATTAATTTTACAGAAAATAAAACTCACAGATGCTGTCTGTGAGTTTTATTTTCTATAAAGTTAATATTTTTGCCCTTTATAATTATAAAGAATGTTAATATATTGTGAAAGTATAAAATCTGACTCCTCTTGAAACGCATACCCATTATGTTGTTATCCACTAATGATAATACTCTCAAAAAAAATTGTGGTGAACACAAAATCATGATTTTCTAATTCCATCATTCCTCCTGCAATTTTTTTTTTTTTTTTTTTTTTTGCCATTCTACAAGGAAGAGATTTTCCTTCCCTCATTTTACTTATTTGTGGATTTGTTTGTTTAGATGTATTCTTATTTCATTCTATGAGCTATAATAAATTACTCTTATTCAGACAATGGAAGCAACTTTAAGCCGACTCCTGGCACAGTAATTTGTCCTTTAGACGTGATCCCATCATTTTTTGAGTACATCCCACCTTCCTAATATGGCATAATTTTTCTTATATTTCGAAGCCTAATCTTAACTCTACCTACAAATTCTCTAAGGAAGCTTCATTCCTCTTCATGAAGAATTATATTTAAAAATTAAGATTTTGGCTCTAATTATTCTCATTGCTCCTGAATGTCACTATCATTGGTTCTACACTCTTCTGAGTGTACAGATCTAGAAATCAGATTTAAAAGGACTATGTATTTAAAAACATGCATGATGCTGATCTGTATCTATCTATCATTGATATCTATCTGTCTATCTAAAGCTATGGATTTATATTCATATGGGCTCACTAAGCAGAGATTCTATATTTAACACTGCAGCTCAGTAAGTTATAAAAACTCCAGTAGTTTCGTTGGTTTACAGAAATATGGAACAAAAAGCAGGCCATAGTGAGTTAGTTGGAAATGCCGGACCTCTTTTGGTTTTATGTAGAAGAAGGAATTCACAGGCTTAGGGAAATTGGAAATCCATATTAATCAAGTTGCTCCAGAGAAACGAGCCAATAGTTGTGTGTTTGTGTGTGTGTCTGTCTGTGCATATATATTTGTGTGTATATTTATATATATATATATTATGTATCTATGTGTGTGTGTGTGTCTGTGTGTATTTATATGATTCATAATACAGAATTGGTTCACATGATTATGGAGGATGAAATATCCCAAGACCTATAGTCAGAAAGTGAAGACCCATGGGAGAACTAATGTGTAGTTGTAGTTCCAGTCCAAGTTCAAAACCCTAAGAATCAGGAGAACCAATGGTATAAATTCCATTTCAGCACCTGCAGGTTAGAGACCCAAGAAGAACTAATGTTTCTGTTTGAGTCTGAAGGTTGGAAAAAGGCCAATGTCCCAGCTCAAAGGAGTCAGACAGGAGGAGTTCCCTGTATCCCTGTATCATTCCACCTAGGTGAGACTCTTACTTAAAGTCATTCAGTCATAATCCTATAGATGGTAGTTTTGCCCCATTGGTTCCTCAGTCACCTCCACTTCATATCCAACAGCAGACAAATGATCCTAGACTTTTCTCTTTCCAGGTACATAGCACCATTTTCCAACAGTTATGAATGTGGTTATCATTATTATGAATGCATTAACTTATTCCTTAATGCTATAATATGCAGACAGTATTAATAGTTACACAATCATTAGTCAACATCTTCGATAAAAATAAATTACTAACTACAGTTTAATGTTTGCTTATTTTTGTCTTTAACTTGAAAGTGTATAGTCAGATTACTCTGTTCAAGAATTTTGAGTTAATTCCCCTATCTTGCCAATGTGGTTATATCTTTTCTTCAATGTACAGTTAGGTACATTTGTCTCTCTATTCCACTTTCTGCCATGTTTGATATTGTTACTTTTTTTTGGTTATGTAAAACATAACATGGTTCTAAAAGTTAAACTAATACAATTGTTATATTCAGGGAAATATTATTGTCTTATCTCTTTTACCCTATTTGTTTTGACCCTCTCTTATCCACACATTCCAACTTCCCTCTGAAGGCAACCGATCGCATCAGCTCCTGTTTTATTCTTCATGAGTGTGTATGTGTGTGTTTAGTTTTTGCACAAATTAGCAAATACGTGTATACTTTGTTCCCTTTATTAAAAGCTAGCAGACTATAGACAATGTTTTGCATTTTGCTTTTTGTACTACATCATATGTTAAGAAATTATTCCATGTTAATTCTATGAATTCATAGCTATTTTTATTACAGCTCACATAACACAATTTTAAAACGTGCCATAATATGTTCTGAAAATCTCATGTGTTGGTTTTTTAGTTGTTTTACTGTATTTTCTAATTTCAAATAATGTCACAATGCATAGACTTGTTAATATGCCTTTACATACAGCTGGATAGTTATTTTGTGGGTAAGGTACTGAAAGAGGGATGCCTTATCTAAAGGTTACATTTGTGTTTTTATTAGACATTGTCAATTTCTCCTTCAAATTATTATATCAATTTGTATTCTCATCAGCAATGTGAGTGGCATTTCATTATCTTACTAACAGACTATGTTGCCATTGTTTTCTCTTATCTATTGCCATTTCAATCAATGAAAAGACATCTGAATGTTCTCCATATTTTTGTTTGTCTGAATGAGTTTCAAAATGCTTTATATTATAAAAGCTGTGTTTGTTTTAGTGAATTTTCTCACATTTTGTACCCATTTTTCTAAGCCACTTTTTGCCTCTTTCCTTTAATTTTTAAGAATTTTAGCCGGGCGCGGTGGCTCACGCCTGTAATCCCTGCACTTTGGGAGGCCGAGACGGGCGGATCACGAGGTCAGGAGATCGAGACCATCCTGGCTAACCCGGTGAAACCCCGTCTCTACTAAAAAATACAAAAAACTAGCCGGGCGAGGTGGCGGATGCCTGTAGTCCCAGCTACTCGGGAGGCTGAGGCAGGAGAATGGCGTGAACCCGGGAGGCGGAGCTTGCAGTGAGCCGAGATGGTGCCACTGCACTCCAGCCTGGGCGACAGAGTGAAGACTCCGCCTCAAAAAAAAAAAAAAGAATTTTAACTGATACTGATATTTGCTATCCACATATTGCACATATTTTCCTCCTAGTTTGTCAGTTGATTTCTATTTTATGGTTTATTTTTACCATGTTAAAGTTTTATTTTATGTGCATTGATTCAGTTTTATCAATTATATCTTTTCCTTCTCATTTCATTTTCTCCCTTGAATTTACATTTTAGAAAACACTTCCCAATCGAGCAATCCCACTGTTGGGTATGTATCCAAAGGAAACAAAATCAGTATGTCAAAGAGATATCTGAACCCCCTTGTTCACTGCAGCATTATTCATAATAGCAAAAATAAGGAATAAACATATGTGTTCATCAACAGATGAATGGATCAAGGAAATGTGGTATACACACACACACACACACACACGCACACACAAAATGGAATACTATTCAGCTTTAAAAAAGAAAGAAATCTGTCATTTGTGACAATATGGATGAGCCAGGAGAATATTATGTTAAGTGTAATAAGCCAGGTGCAAAAAGACAAATAATGCATGATCTCATTCCTATGTGAACACTAAAACAGTTGATCTCATAAAAATACAGAGTAGAATGGTGTTTACCAGGAGCTCATGGTGGGAGGGGTGAGAGGCTAAGAAGATGTTAGTCAAAGGATACAAAATTTCAGTTAGGAGAAAGAAATTCAAGAGTTCTTTTGTAAAACATGGTCGCTATAACTCATAACAATATATTATATTCTTGAAAATTGCTAAGAGAACCTAAAGTGTTCTCCTCCTACACAAAAAGTAAGAATATGAAGTAACACATGTACTAACAAGCTCAATTATCTATTCCATAATATGTACATATTCAAAACATCATGCTGTACATGATAAATACACATACATTTTGTTAATTAAATAACAAAACAAAAACAATACCTTATGTTCAGATTATAAATGCATTAATGTTCATTTCTAGTTACGAACATGATGTCATTTTTTACCATTAGAAACACAATCAATTGGGGGTTAATTCTTGACTATGGATCTGATTTTATCTTTTTAAAATGTACTTAGTCTTTGATTTTTAACTCATGCTATTTAATAATAGTTTAACTATTTTTTTATTATTTGGAAATAAATTGAAAACAAATTTTGGTAATAAAAAACTGTTATATAAAATGAAGTAAAGTTTCATGTATAATTATGCAATCAGTGGAAAATAATATAATTCATATCACACATTTATTATGTGGTTTTAATTGAATTCTAATGTAATAAAACTCATGATATATTAAAGTACCTTTTGAAGAAGTTCCACTAAATTTACTGTATCAACATTAAAAGATACATTCCTATAAATAAATGTGGTCAAAATTAATATCATGAATCTTAAATTAATTTTGTAGTTCTCTTTCTGTTATACTGGAGAACATAAATCATTTGACAACTCCAGAGGGTATATGTTTTGAAAGAATACAAGTTTTAAATCTAAATGTATCCAATATTTCCTAAATAACACTAAGAACTTCCAAGTTATCTTCCAATTATACAGGATAATAAGGATATATAATATACAAGTGATTAAAAATATTAAGGTCACTATAGAAATATATTACAAAACATTGATTTTATGATATATAGATTTACAAATGGTGATAGCCATATTCCAACCTTAATGAACAAAACAAATAAGGCCATATTTCAATGTAAGAAATTTGGATTACATATACTGGGTAATCAATGTACTAAGTTATTCAGAAGTATTTGAGTGTCTGTTGTAAACCATGCCTTGATCTTGACAAAAGAGATACAGAAATGAATTTCTGCCTAGAAAAGATAAAGGGCTGTTTTTCTGAGAACAGGCATCTTATTTTGTTGAATATTAACTGACTCTCAGCTCAAGCCATAACTATTGTATTGTTTGTAGTATAATCCCTTAAAATATTTTCTAAATAATATTCACCCTTGTTTCTTCATTTTACCTTACCTAATTCTATGTTTCTTACATCCACTTTTTTTCAGGCAAAATTGAAAAGGTTTGCCTACAGTACAGCAAAATGACTATAGTTAACGTACACTGGAAATTCACTGAGAGAGTAGATTTCAGGTGTTCTAATTACAAAACATAAAAGATAACTATATGAGGAGACAAATATGTGTATTATATTGATGTAGTAATTATTTTACATATATATTAAAATAATTGTAATCTTAAATATATTCAATTTTTATTAAATTTATTTTAAATAAATAATAAAAGCTTTGCCTACATAAGCCATGCCTGCCTTCTCACCATCCATTCTATTATCTTTTCCACTCTTATCACTTGATTAATTTGTTCTTCTTAAGGATATTATTGACCATTATGTTGATAACATAATATACATTTTCAGTTCTCATTTTCTTTAATGTTTTTTGTATATGCTGTTGATCATGAGTTCCCACTCAAGCTCTACTCACTTAGTTTCTTCAACTGTGTTATAGACCGAAAATTTTATAGCAAGACTTTTGTATTTCTTACGAACTGTAGTGTATGAGAAGGAAGGAGGAAAATACTTTTAAATAAGCCAGAATCAGGGGATGAGTCTCTCTGATTTCTTAGCACATCAAACTTTGGGACAATCAAAGGCCTGCTCAAAAAACTGTCTTGAGATCAGAAGAGGACGGGTCTCAGTCCATTCAGATGATGAAGATGAAAACTCGCGAAACTCAGCAGGAGATGGGAGGTGGACTATAGGATTGTAAGGTAGTAAACTTCAAAAGGGTTATTTGAAGGTGTATTCTGGTAACTTAGATTTTTAAAAGGATCTCAATTCCGATGGTACAGTGATGTCTTGGGAAATTTGAAATTTTTTTTATGGTTTTAACTTTTAGAATAGAGAGCATGTAATTATGTTGACTAGTAGAATGTGTTCCTTTTCAACTGCAACTATGCTGGTTTAATTCTTCCAGTTCTCTTCTGTTTCTTTCATCATTTCCTTGTCATATTCACTGAAATTCATTCATCTCTGTCTTCTAAATACATACTAAATCCATTATTTTATCTCTCAAAGTAAAGAAGCTAATTCAAGTCATCTTACATTTTGCCTGGACTATTGTGATAACCTCCTTCCTTCTTCCTTGTATCTATCTGTGCTTACTCTCTACCTAACCATTCTCCTGTCAGAGCCCAAAAGAATAATTCGGACCTTGTTATTCCTTGACAGGAACTCTCCTCACCACTCTTGGAAAACATTTATGGTCTGGAAGATTTTGTACAATTTGGCCTATTGATTTCTTCTTCCAATTCATCTGATCATACATTTTCTTTACCAATAATACTACAGGCATTTTGGCAATATTTAGTTCTTTCAATGCAATCCTGAGCCTTTGAAGATACTTCTTTTTTCAACCCGCAATACCGTCTATCCCTATCCTTATGTATATTTACTTAAGACATACGGTATACCAGGTTAGGTGAACTAAAATGATATATTGCAACAAACATCAGAATAAATATAATCTTTATGATTGAAAGTTTAATATACTAGCATTCACTCTCATAAGGATAATACCAACTACCATCCTACCATCAGTATAATCCTCTGGATTTCGTATTACAAATGGTATATTATTATACACAACTTAATGTTAAAAGTTTTAACTGCTGTATTTTAGCTGCTTTAATTCCCTTGACATTCTCTGGTGATATTATTAAGAGACCATGTTAAATTACCATCATGACTGGGCGCGGTGGCTCCCGCCTGTAATCCCAGCACTTTGGGAGGCCAAGCCAAGATCACCTGAGGTCACGAGTTCAAGACCAGTCTGTCCAACATGGCGAAACTCCATCTCTAGTAAAAAAGAAAAAAATTAGCTGGGCATGGTGGCAGGCACCTGTAATTTCAGCTACTCACGAGGCTGAAGCATAAAAATCACTTGAACCTGGGAGGTGGAGGTTGCAGTGAGTTGAGATTGCGCCACTGCACTCCAGGCTGGGTGACAGAGTGAGACTCTGTCTCAAAAATAAATAAATAAATAAATAAAATTAAAAGAAAATAAAATTACTCTCATGACTAATCAAGAAGTCTTAACAGAAATAAAAACATTTTATTCAAAAATATACACATATCTTTACTGTCTGTACGATCATGTGCCACTTAACAACAAGGAAAAATTCTGAGGAATGCATCCTTAGGCAATTTTGTTATGCAAATATCATAGAGTACTTACACAAACAGATGATATAACCTACCTAGGCTATGTGGTATAACCTATTGATCCTAGGCCACAGACCTGTATCACATGTTCCTATGCTGAATACTATAGGTAACTGTCACACAATGATACATATTTGTGTATTTAACTACATCTAAACACAGAAAAGGTACAGTAAAAATATGGTATAGAAGATTAAAAAAAAATGGCACTCCTGGAAGAACTTACCATGAATGGAGCATCTGGAATTTGTTCTGGTTGAATCAGTGAGTGATAAGTGAATGTAAAGGCTGAGGACATTACACTACTGTAGAATTTAGAAATACTATACCAGTAGGCTACATTAATGTTTTAAATGTTTATTTCTTTAATAATAAATTAACTTTAACTTACTGAAACTTTTTTACTTTAAACTTTAAACATTTTTAAACTTTTTGACTCACAAGACAAAACACACAGGGTACAGGTGCAAAAAAATATTTTCTTTATATTTTTTAATAAGCTTTTTTTATTCTTAACGTAAACCTTTTTAACTTTAAATTTTTTGTGTGTGAAAAACTAAGACATAAATACACACATTAGCCTAGGCCTACACAGGATAAGGATCATCAGTATCACCGTCTTCGACCTCCACATTTTGTCCCACTGGGAGGTCTTTAGGGGCAATAATATGCATGGAGTTTTTATGGTAACAATGCCTTTATATGATAACAGTAACTTCTGGAATACTTCCTGAAGAACCTGTATGATGCTGTTATACAGTTCACTTTTTTATAAGTAGAAGAATTACACTCTAAAATCATAATGAAACTGCAGTATAATGTATACATAAACAAGGAATACAGTCATTTACTATCATTATCAAGTACTGGGTACTTTATATAACTGCAAGTGCCATACATTTATACTACTGGCAGCACATTAGATTTGTTTACACCAGCATCACCACAAACATGTGCATTGTATTACCACATTACTAGGCAATAGAAACTGTTTATCTACATTATAGTCTACTGGGACTGCCTTCATATATGTGGTCTATTACTGACTGAAATGTCATTATGTAGCGCATAACCTACATAAGTGCTACTGTGTAGTCACTAGTATTTTCTGAATTATATAAATATGACTCAAAAAAGAAAATATGGCAGAATCTAAAAACAAGATTTAAAGAATAAGATTAAAAACTATGGATATATTTACATAAATTGATGCATAAAATTTGTATACAATTTTAAATACAAAATCTTTGTAAGATTAGTCATAACTTATTATCATAACTCACTTTATGTGAATATTAAGTTAAAGCCAACCTAAGATTATTAAAATAACATATTTTCAACTTTCATATATGTATATTTTTTAAGATTTTCATTAAACTTTCAGGACACTTAACTAATTACCAAATTACTACCATGATTATATTTATGGTAGTTAGTATTACCCTAATAATAATATGCTGGAATGTTGAACTTTCAATAAGGAGGATTATATTTACTGTGATTTTAGTTGCAGCAAATCATTTTAGTTTATCTAAATTAGTGCGCCCTATGTCTTCAGCAAATAAACATGAGAAAAAAGGGTAGATAATATTACAAGTTGAGGAAAGAGGCATCTCTATCCTGTTATGTTTACATGCATTTTCTATCACATAAATTTTTCTTTCTGTTTTTTGCTTGTTTTTGCTTGTTTTTGGCAGCTTAATTTAAAATCAGTAGTGACTCAGACTTAAGCGTTAGCAATTGCCCTGCTGAAATCTGACACGCGCGCGCACATACACACATACGCACATCTGACAAATATACGTATTTGGACAGTTGGGGAAACGCTTATTTTATACAAAGAAAAAAAAATATTGTCATGACCACTAACCTTGCAAGACTAGCAACAAAATACTTTGTACACTGTCAAAAAAAATTTAAAAGAAAACAAGATATTTTGAGACCATCTTATTTTTTGTGCAAGTCTTCATTCTATATTATGTTTAAATGTATGCGTAGCCTACATTACTCAGTCCCTAGACATTTTAGAGACAAGAAATGGATATGGCATATGAGGTGGGAGGAAAGAGAGTATAAAGTCTATTTGTGTCTGCAACAAAAGAAAATGAATAGGAATAAAAATGTTTGCTTCGAAGGAAGTTATTTGTCCTTTTTCTGACATTATATAGGTAGATTTCAAAAAGCTCTGCTTAGAGAGCAAAGAAGAACATTTCTGATTTTAGCCAACCGGAAAGGGAAGGTCGCTTTAGTTTGCTAAGAAAGTCACAGAACAGAAGTCAAAACTGTGAGGTGCTAAAACAAGCTCATTCTTTAAACACTAGGTTGGGAAACTGGACTCATTTCTCATTCACATATTAAAATAAAAATACCAAGGATGCTGAGATCTTAAATGGCTAGTCCAGTTTAAGCCATGTGTAAGAATATCTTGCAAGGTGAACTAGGACAGCACTATGCTTATATCTCTCTGGATGTGCTTGGAGGGAGGATCCTGACCCCTGAGCAAGATAAGGATGAGATGTGCTAGCTAGTGAGTTAGAATGCACTGTTTAAAGTTCGAAACTCAGCTAGAGTTTAAATTTGTAGTTTGTACCTGGATCAACCCCTTATAGAGCCCAGGTTGCCTTGACCAATGGGGATATAAAATATTCAGTAAACTCAAGCGTGAACTTCTTGAAACTGAAATAGGTTACAGGTACCTTGATTCTTCATAATCCGAAGATGAGGAGTATAGGGTGTGACTGAGAAAGGACACTGATGCCTGTACCTACAGACATCTCCAACTGTTTGTGCTTGCTTTCTCTTCATGTGTCTCATCTTTTACATTGATTAAATCTTTGTACAAGCATACCGTGAATCTTTGTGAGTCATTTTAATTATCTAATCCTGTGTAAATCAACACAAGCAGTAAGTAAATCATAAAAAGAAACATAACTCAGTTCTTTTTGTTTAACATGCATATTTTATCAATTATGCTTGTGATAATTAACATACATGTGTAATTCAATTTTAAAACACATTATAAATGTAAACTTTTATGAATGATTGATTCATTATGATGAAATGTGTCATTTTTCTCTGAAAGTACAAATGGGTGCAGCACACCAACATGGCACATGTATAGATATGTAACAAACCTGCACGTTGTGCACATGTACCCTAGAACTTAAAGTATAATAATAAAATAATAATAATAATAATAGCATACTGAAGCTAAGTAAATTACTGAACTATATCCTGAAGAAATGCAAAATAATCAATACATGTTAAAATGCATTATTTCTTTCTTGAAATGTAAGCTTAAATATATTCAGCAGTACTTTTTCATAAAACAGTTCCTTAATTTGGATTTTAAATATGAAATAAAAAATGGCTTAACCTGTAAAATCTTCAGAGCAAAAATTATTTCTGAAATATTTATCATTATAGCAACTGTACTAATTTGGAAAACAATTATAGCAGGTCTTCAAATAATCCTGCCTCATCATTGTGTGCTTTGTTATGAAGTTGATGAAAAAAATTGGTTTTTGGCCAGGGCCACTGTCTGTGTGGAGCTTGCCCATTCTCCCCATGTCTGCTTGGGCTTTCTCTGGGAACTGGGGTTTCCTCTCACATTACAAAGATGTGCACGTTAGGGTGAACTGGCATGTCTACATTGTCCCAGTGTGAGTGAATGTGGGTGTGTGAGTGGGCCCTGTAAGACAATGGCAGCATGGGTTCCTGCCTCGCACCCTGAGCTGCTGGGATAGGCTATACGGCCACCAGTGACCATGAACTGGACTAAATGGGTAAATAATAGTCTTATTGTTATAATTAATCTTTCTTAAATGGGAAAGTGGATTGAAAAGTAAATGAATATAAATTATTATATTCATAAAACAAACATTTGCAAAGTCTTATAATAGTCACACAAATGCATGACAATAAACAATGCTGTTGAAAGCATTCAGGGAACAGTCATATTTGTTATCTGTTTTTGAATTACATGGAAGAAGGAGGTGCTCTTTACCATTTTTGCTTTGCAATCACTTATTACTTGACTTAATCTACTGCCATTACCATTGCCATCACATATTGATCTACCAAAAATTGGAAATATAATTTTCTTACTTGTTTTTATTGATCTTTCTTAAAACAATGTATAACTCACATTCATTTCAATGTTTAATATTAGAACGGCTTTGGGTCTTTATTTAGAAGTTGATGGTGTTTTGTGATCCAAAATATGGCATATGAACTTAACTCTTGTTTATATCAGTTAGCCAATAGTAAAACTGGTTTCACTGTGTGTCATTTTGCTTAAAGTTCCAGCTTCTAGAAACCTATTATTGATATTAAGTAAGAAGTTACTGTATACTACTTTTAAGGTTTTGATAATGACACAAAATGTAGGATCGTTAGACTTTTTTGAAACACTATTTTTGACATAAATAGTAAGACATTTCCTTTAATGACTGAAAAGGATGCCAGGTATAAAGAATAGTTATGAGCTGACTAAATCATAATTATTGTGAACTTAAAATACAAAAATACTTGATTTAATTAGACATCTATGTCTACAAAGTTAAAACTCACTATATTTTAACAATTATTTAGACATTTTATAAATTTTTTCTAAAACTTTTCTTACTACATAAGACAATGCAGTAAGTTAACCATGATCCCTCAAAAATATCTAGAATTAAATTAATATTTCATGAAGCATATTAGTAGCAAAAACCAAGTAACTGTAATACTATACATACTTCTGATGTTATAAAAATATGTATGAAATAATAAAGATTTGTAAATACATAAATTAATGAATAAATCAAAACTCGGAGAAAGGAAAAGGTTTATTATCTGCCAAAATAATATAAAACTTTAGTTTTGCAACCACTGTTCAAAGTCGTGTTATAATAAAAATTCAAAACAATATCAAGAAAGACTGAGAACAAAGTTCCTAACACATAGATTCCTAAACAAATGCTCACCACAAAGATGAAAGCACTCCAAAGGACATTAGCAAATAGTATACCCTCTTACTGTGAACATTAGATAACAGTTCAACTTCTCTATTCAACTCATTTTATTTGCTATTCCTAGAGCTTGTGTGTCTTTTTCCTATAATACCAACCATCAGTTATCCACTTAATATACAATTCTACCTTGAGGTCATGTCTAACTCAATGTAATTGAAAGTAATTCCAGGTTTATTGGAAATTTCAGACCAGACAACAATTGCATCCTATGAAGAAGAATCCAATTCCCCCAGGGTGAAGCCCTGAGCAGCCTGAGGCTTAAATACAATGAAGGGTATTTTTTTCTCCCTTTTGTATTGTTTCTTGCTAAAATAACATGATTGTCAAACCCGTCTAAATGTGTAGATCGATAGACAGGCAGAAAGCTTTCAGTTTGATGTGTCAGAGAGGTAGACGCATCATCCCAAGTCACAGTTGCCTACTTTGGCATATTTAGTTTCAGAGGTATCACAGCTCACTCGTTTTTTATTTACACAAGTCCGAACAAAGGAATTTAAGGCTGATAGGAAAAATAAAAGACTACAAGAAAGTAGGGTTTGCATATGAAAAGAGTCTTGTTCTGCTCTATCCAAAATTATAGAACTAATTATCCACTTTCATGAATTCAAGGTCTATAGATAAAGAAAAAGAAAAGCTTCAAATGTCACATATCACAAAATGAATGAGACATTATTAACAATGGCACCTAGTGGTGAAAGGGCATTGCAACAAAAGCTTTATTAAAAATGTAGTCTCAATTAATCTGATCCTATCTTGGTTTAACATGCATGGCCCGTTTTACTTTATGCTTCAGTGGAGTCCTGCATATATTAAAATGTTTAGTGTAGGCCACAAATTTCTTCTAGAAGTGTTATATGTGGATTATCTACATCACAATAAAAGGGTGCCTCTTCAAAATGAACAAAATGAATCTCTCAAGGTGGAGGCCAAACATATCCATGTTAAAAACATCTGCAGATAATTCTCATATGTATTAATGTTTAAGAATGATAGATTTAGGATAATGAGAGGACAAATTGTGTCATGCATATAGTAAAACAGTTTATGTGCCACACAGAACGTGATGTGCAACTCTTACTTATACTCGGAAGTATCATATTGCTTACGTGTGTATATAATTCTGTTGTCACGTATCAAGGAAAATAAAGACAAATTTTTTTGTCATTCCAGACCTCGAAAGTTATATTCATACAGGACAGGTAATAGTAGAAACAGTTAAATGATACTATTTACATAAACAGAACATAGACAAAGAAAGGAATGACAATATCTGTATGTAACATGAGAAATCTTCCTTTGGTTACATGACTGATTGGGAGTTTGTCAAATGATGATGCATGTTGGGAAGAAAACAATACCTAGAAGAAAAAGCATAAACCTGTCAGCAGGCATGGCACATCAACTGAATAACAAATCTTGAAAAGGGGCAGCATGTGCTCTAAAGGAGCTGTGGAGTGCCGAAGAAGAGGCATGAAGTTGCAGGAAGCAATGTGGTTCCACCCATCTGAACTACTCTTGCTTGGTTCACCAAATCCGGTGGCAAATTTTCTCAAAATGCAAAGGAAACACTTTACTTAGATAGATGAATGGATAGATAGCTAGACAGAGAGACGGGGTATTGGAATCTCAAATACATAGTTTTGTCCTCAATATATTCCTCTTTTCTTCGTAGTCTTTTAGGAAATTACTCTGAAAAGGGATCAAAAGAAGATTCTTTAATCATTATCAGATATTATACATTTTGGAAAATTACTCTTCTTTATCCTGGAAGTCACTAGGACTTAATTTTGCACCCAAATTAATAATTGGTAACCAATGCTATCTTCCAAAATTCAAGTGCTGAAGCTTAATTGCCAATGTGATAACGTTAAGAGGTAAAGCCTTTAGGAGATGATTAAGTAATGAGGGTGAAGCCCTCATAAATGGGATTAGTGCTCTTATAAAAGAAGTGCGAAAGAGATGCTTTCTCCTTCTGCCATGTGAGGACACAGCATTCAGCCCTTGCACCATGTAAGAGTGCAGCAAGGAGAGCTATCTACAAAGCAGAGAATGAACCTTGATCAGAAACAGAATCTGCTTGGTACTATGATCCTAGACTTTCCAGCCTTTAAAATTGTGATAATTAAATTGCTATCATTTGTCAATTACCCAGTCTAAAGTACTTTGTTATAGCAGCCAAAACAAACTGAGCCATCTATTAATTAGTTTAAATATTTTGAAATCCCCTAGATAACTGAACATCTGGAAATAATTCTCCCAAGAGAGCACAGCCCTTACTCAGATCAAAGAAAGTAAAAATGTATTGTGCTTTTGAGAATGAGGTACCAGCAAATAAGACAAGGTTAAAGTATAAAGATGAAGCTGGAGTAGTAAAATAATATGCATGCACATGGTGAAACCTAAACACAAAAATAAAAATAAATAAAAAGGTGTTTATCTATTAGGAGATTCTCAACAGAATTTTTGTTATTGAAGTCATGAAAATTTTCCCAGAATACATACATTGTAATATAAATCCATCAAAATAACCTGAATTTTTTTTTTTTTTTTTTAAGACAGAATCTTGCTGTGTCACTCAGGCTGCAGGGCAGTGGCAGAATCTTGGCTCACTGCAGCCTCCGCCTCCCAGGTTCAAGCAATTCTCCTGCCCTCAGCTTCCTGACTAGCGGGGACTACAGGTGCACGCTACCACACCTGGCTAATTTTTGTATTTTTAGTACAGACGGGGTTTCACCATGTTGTCCAGGATGGTCTCGGTCTCCTGACCTAGTGATCCGCCCGTCTTGGCCTCCCTAAGTGCTGGGATTACAGGCATAAGCCACTGTGCTTGGCCAATTACTTGAAATTTTAAACAATCAATACATTTTACATATTACAACAAAATATACAGTAGGAGTAAAAGAGAAAAAGAATAACATTAATTATTAACATTGATAACAAAATCTTAAAATCTTAACAAAATGCTCAAGGCTGTAATTCAATGAGATATGAATAAAATTCACCATAATATTAATGTCTATGACCCAACAGCTCCAAATAAAATATATTTAATATCAGAAAAGCTTTGAATAAAATAGATAACATTAATGTATAAAGAAAACAAACAATATAAGCTTCTCAGTAGATGCTGGAAAGCATTTGATAAAAATTGGATATTTATTCTTGCAGAAAGAAACAAGAAATCTCATGAAATGAAAGTAAGTTTTAAATCTGTAGATATTTGTGAGAAAAGGAAGAAGAATGAATGAATAATGGAGAGAAAGGAATGAACCCTATACAAGGAGGGAGAAAAATAATTACATCTGAGTACCAGAATAGAACATTACCGGTAGGAGAAAAATAGGCAGAAAAAATGGAAGAGATTACTGTGTGAAGAAAAGCCTTGAAGAATTTATTGTGAAACTACTCATTCTCTCTTTCTCTTTTTCTTTATATATAAAGATATATGTGTGTATGTGTGTGTAAAATATATGTATGTATGTGTATGTCTGTATACATAACCTTATATTTTAAACTAAAAGATTTATTTCATTTAGATTAAGTGAATTAATTTAAACTAAATTGGTTTCTATGATATTTTCTTCTATTTTAAGCTAATATTTAAAAGCTGACAAATATTACTTATGAAAATAGGATATAGAAAACTAATGTTTTAAGACAGTCATTCTACTAACATTTAATGAATACCTATTACATATCCTATAACATTCTGAGTTAGATGCAGCAATGCACAAAATGGTCTGGATCCTCCGACAGATAATCAAGAGAAATGAAAGGCAGTGTGAGTTCAGAGGAATACCAGAAGAATTTGTAACTCTATTATGAAAAGATTATTAAGAGAATGAAAAGCAGCTTCATTAGATGGTAAATATTTAATACATTTTCCTAAGAAGGAGAATTCTATTTTTTAATACAAGCACAATGTTGTAGAACCTTAATAACACTTAGTAACAAGCCCCTATTCTAATGTTTCTGATTGTTTAAACATTTTTCTTTTTACTGTTTTGTTTTTAAATAAGGTTGTCATGTTCATTAGATGGTAACTATTAATAACATGTATCACGTGTATGCACAATACAAGATCTAGAGAGAAATAATTCTGAAATATTTCTTCAAATGCAAAACAAAAGAAAAAGATTATTTCTTTCAAATTTTGTCCCAAGTCAAAGTCAGGCTTAAAGATATGAAAGTCATTGGTGATTTTGTCAAGTGATAGGGGTGAAAGTGAGTTGGAAGGAGAATAAAAAAGGGAGAAAATGGGAACATTGGCTAAGTTGAAGCCGTTTGAGGTGTTTTTCTTAAAGGAGAAAGACAAAAAAGGTATTTTATAGAGTCAAGGGAGTTTGTTTGTTTTTTGCATTTTTTTTTGTTTGTTTTTGAGTGAAACATATTAGGACATTCTGAGTGAAATATATTAAGGTAAAGGGAATCTGCAATAACTAGAAAAGCCCTGTTGAAAAAGAAAGAGGAGCACTTTCCAAAAAAAAAAGTCCTTTCTTAAGTTACAAGATGCAGGATACAACATGCAAGGGAATGACATAGTTGAGACAGTTTAGGCAATTAAATGAGTGCAGTCAGGTCGGGTGGCCATGATTACAACACTGTAGAGAGATTTGTGTAGTAAAAGCAATGGAAACATCTTCTGCTACTTTCTACTTTTTCAGTGAATTAAAAATTAAAGTCAACAATTTCAAGTGATGTTTGGAAGAAGAAATGCTCAGTGTTTGAGAATTAGAAGGTAAATACAGCAGAAAACAATAAGGTATGACTGACAAGGAGAAGAATAGGCATATTTGAACTTCCTGGCCAAAACTGTGAAGTGTGTGTGTTTTGTTTAGCTATATTCATATATTGGTTGAATGCAGGGGGAGTAGTAAAATGAAATGAGAGTGATGAAAGAATATGTTATGTCATCACAGAAGTGACTATATTAACAAACTATGTAATCTAATTTATTACGAAAGAAAATGAGGACCCGATAGCAATGAGGCATAATGCAAAGGCAGTGGAATCAAGGGATTGTGTCTTCTAAAAATCAGGGTAATCTTAGGGGTCTAGAACTAGAGAGAGTAAGCGGGAAAGAGAGTGTCTTTAAAACTGATTTCACAGCCATGAGCAGAATTAAAATAAATACAAGGTCATAAAAAATTCAACCATATACTAGCAGCACTGAAAGGCATATATTTTATAAACTCTTTCTACATTTTAAACATTATAGTTAACACCAAAGGGGGATAAGTATTGGACCCTGAGGGAGTCTTGTCTCCATGTATTATCCCTTGGAGTGGAGAATCACTTTCATTTCTATGATAGGTAGGACGGCAATATCTCCAATATTTTCAGAGTAGAAACAGTCATTGAACTTATTGCATATTGCAGCCACCAGAGTGAGATATATGAGGCACCATGAGATTAAACAAAGTGGGGAGAAGGCTAGGAAAAATCTTGCCAAAGGTTTAAAATGGTGTGCTTATCACGAGAATGTAGACTGACAGCGTTGACAGCTCCAGATCTTGTATGGGAAATCTATTTACTTCAACCTCAGCTGTCATTGCCCGCTGAACCACTTCTCTGCTGCTATAAACTCTCACTTTCTGTGAGACAACTAGACTGGCAGGTGAAAAAATGGGATTTAGATTTTTCAATGAAATAATGAAAGTTCAAAGCATTGCATTGGCAGTTTTGTTTCTGAAGACATTTTCTGCTGCCTGATTTGGGTACAGAACTGAGCTCATAATAAAACTGGTGAGAAAAACACCTAGAAAAGTATTTCTGTAGGTGTCAGGACACACACACACACACACAAACACGGACATGCACACATACAGATATATTGCAAATGTGCTGTGTGACCAGTCATTAAACTCATTTTCTCATACCTAGTAGAATTAGGTATAATAATTGGTCTTTGGAATTTAATGACTCTCCATGTACCTCTATGGCAACTAGAGCATAGTTTTAATATAAAGATATGTGTATCACAATCTCAAAGAAGAGGATGGAAATTGCAAGAAATAATTATTTACAGACTTCCTGGCAATTTCACTGAAATAAGGATACGAATGAACACATACATGAAACTTGAGATTACATTTGATCTGAAAACAAAAGCTATTTTAGTAGCAAGGTGAAGGGAGAGAACCGTTATAAAGTTATTATTTTCCAGCCTCTAGCTAAAGAGAATCTTATTTTTCCAAAGCCATAATATGTTCATTTTTCAAAAGGAAACTGTATGATAAAGATAAGGAAACAATATGGAAAGGAAGTTATAAATATATAATTCTATAAACATTTTTACCCATTTTTTTAGTTAAATGGTACTCTTGAAAATCGTCAATTTGCAAATTAAGTGAGGAATAAAGGAGATTAGGAGGAAGCTCAGGAACATTTATTATTAGAAAAACTAGGTTAAAATTAAAATATTAACAGTTAATTAACAAAAGTTTTACCTGAAATTCAAAAAAAATTAATTATAACCAGGAGAAAACAGTATTTATAATAAATATAAAGCTTACCCAAGATTCTCAAGTGATATTTTAAATATGTAGGAAGAAAGACAAAAGAGTCAAAATGATTTGTCTGCTACACATATCAAAATAACTTCCCTCCTACCTCCCTCTCTTTTCCTTTTTTTTTTTTTTATATTCTTTTAGGGTTACAATATTAATAGTATTAAAATATAGGCAATTTCAAGAGTGAGCACCAGTGATTTGTATTTGTTTTGAGTGTCTGTTCACTGACACTAATCGATACCTCTATGTGACTTCCTTATAGTAAAATGTCAATACTAGCCTCTGTTTATATACAGACAGGAAAGGTAGTCTGCTTCATAAGAACTGCTGCAGTTATTTTCTGGGGAAATCTCTTCAGTTATGTCATGTTGTTAGACATATTTTTGACATAGCATTGAAATGATGGGCTTGCTGATTGACAGATACATGGGCAAAGGCACTTTTTAGTGTATCCACAATACCCAGCACAAGCACTTGCATGCCTATGGAAAGCCAACACTCCTATCAGATGAACAAATGAATGAATGAAGAAATAAACCTATTCATCAGTAAACTAATCAATGTGCACCAAAGTACTTACTGACCCAATACCTCATCTGGTTTTTCAACCCCAGAAATCTGCTTCCTGAAAGAGCTGAAGAAATCTGGAAAACATATCTGGTTTATTTTGCCTCATAATTAATTTGTTTGCTTGTCGGTCTTTATCATTCCATGTTAGATCACAACTGTATCTATTGGGTTGTACAATGAACATTACTGTAAAATTGCCTGAGGCCTAATCTAATTGACATGGTTATCAGGACCTCTTTCAATCTGGGACTAAACTAGACTACATACTCATACTATCATAGACACTGCTGGAGATGTTGCTATCTCCCTACTACTAAATTATCACCTAACAATTGGTATTGCAAAATATAACGATTGTGCTGTGAGATCAGTTGGGTTGTAAAGGTTGTTTTGCAAACTTTGTGGGTTTCAGTTAACATATTTCTCATCATCTAAATTAGTGGTTTTTATTCTTTCTGTGTTGGCAACTACTGGCCGCCATTCTTGCAATAGAAAATATAATACACACATATCTATGTGTGTGTACCTCAATACTCCTTCTCTAATATTCAGTCTTCACTCTCTAGAAATAATTAGGCTCTAAAATTAAAATAGCCATGTGGCATTAACAAAGTTAAAAAATAAGTAAAATGGAGATAAATGCCTCCTCAATTCATTATGTTAAATATTTTATATATAGTCGATCACAAAATATTAACAATGGAAATGTGTGTACCACCTTTGAAAAACAATACAGAAAAATATGTCTTTCAAAAACATAATGAAGGCATGACTTGAGCAAATAAACTTTGATTTTTAACATAAATATTCAAAAGTAAAATAAGACACAAACATGCAAAAACTATTTTCTCAGCCTTTGAATGTGATAGATTTGTCGTTAAATATTTCTTAAGCAATTTTTAATTGACAACATATGTTAAACATCACAGAAAAATGTGTGTGAAGTACTTTGCATCTGTCAGAGCTTCTTAAAGTTAATTCCATTTTAATATGTTTGCTTTTCTTTTATTGCAGTATACTATCTTTCAGTGTGTCAGATTCCAATATCGACATACTATAGGAAAAAGATAAATATAATCTTGGCAATTCTAAAAGAACTGATTCTAAATGTATTTTATTTTAATAATGATCCATAAAGCAACAATTATTAGAATTGGGAATAAAATATTGATTTTACACACATGTTGCTTTTATGTAAGGTCCTTTTACATAACATTCTCAGTTGCTTATATGGAATCCAAACGAAGATTTATATGAGATGCATGTAGACTCCTACCTAAACTTGTACCAGTCCACACATAAGAAATAATTTCACAGGGACAAACTCCATGATTTGTGTTAGTTTTATTTCCATTAACTCAGCAAAAGAAGTTAAAAACTGTATGTCCCATATGTCCTATGTGTAATAATATTCTCTTAGATCTCCTAAGACACATTATAAAATTTTCCATTAATTAATGATGCACAAACCCATGAATTTGTTAGAAATCAATTTGTCTTTTCTTATTATCTTCCCTAGTTTGGCACCCATGTGACATAATTCTTTTTCTTGCCACACATATAATTTTATAGCACAGGAGAATTAGATTGAAGAATTGAAGTAGAATTGAAGTCCAAGTGTGTTAGTGAAAGGAAGTATCACTAAAAGACATTCCATACGTACTACATTTCCCTAAAAGGTGTTTTGCTTTTCTCCAGCATAGAAATGTTTTGCTTACATCAAGACCATAAGAAGTTTTCTATCTTTTGGTGCTCAATTCCTAACTCATCAATCAATTTCTGTTTCATCACCAGTGCACTGAGGTTTCTTTCCAGGCCACTGCAATTATTTGAAAACTATGTAAAACAAAGTATGCTGTCTCTCTCTGTTTCTCCCTCTCATAGTTATACCAGTTCAACTGTCTCTGTCCAACTGCCCATTTGTCCCCTTTGCATCTCATCATTTTTTCTTGCCCATGTCTCCTCTCATCCTCAGTAAGATTTTGGTTTGGACAGATCCCAGTAGTTATGTTGAATATAACTGCTGCAGCTAAGATGGTATATGGAGCATAATGAATGAGTGCCTTCCATTCTAGAAAGCTGCAGTAGGAAGAGCCAGTCTCTTTAAAGAACTTTCATATTTTCATTAGAGCCAGAAGCAATGCATTTCATGAAGAGAGTGGGCATAAAGAAAGGTTAGTGGGCCAGGCGCCGTGGCTCAGGCCTGTAATTGCAGCACTTTGGGAGGCTGAGGTGTGAATCACTTGAGGTCAGGAATTCAAGGCCAGCCTGGTCAACATGGTGAAACCCTGTTTCTAATAAAAATTGAAAAAAAAAAAAAATTAGCCCAGTGTTGTGGCAGGAGTCTGTAATTCCAGCTACTTGGGAGGCTGAGGCAGGAGAATCGCTTGAGCCCAAGAGGCGGAGGTTGCAGTGGGCTGAGATATGCCACTGCACTCCAGTTTAGGTGACAGAACGAGACTCCGTTTCCCAAAAAAAAAAAAAGAAATGTTGGTGTTTTCATGGGAGCACAATTGGAGAGTTGGAGAAATACTCAGCTATACATGAATCTATTGGGGACAATATAACAAAAATAAAGGGATGAAGTTATAAAAAACAGACAGCAGAACTCTACTAATAAACATGGAGAAAAAATGGATATATTGTAAGTTTTCTGAAACACTTTTTGTACTTAACTGTCTGATATTAGCTTTAATATTTATTTTAATTGGTAATCAATTAATTTGAGACTGGCCCAGGGAAGTCTAGCCATTCATTAATAGGGCATTGCTTGTTAGCCGAATAGACATATATGAGTTATTTCAACATTTTCTTTCATTCATAAATTAATATTTTTAAAAAGCCTGGATATTAAATGTCAGTTCTTATCTAAAATATTGCAGTTGTATTGCATATTTCGATTACACTTTAATTATTTGCAAACAAAACATTAGTCCTAAGAACAAATGACTTGAAAATTAAATATTAGCTTTACTTTAAAGAAAACTGCTATTTTGAGTGCTGAAACTGAAATTTAGATCATGTAGAAATTTTATATTTTTTCTTACAAGAAAAAATAAATTTTGATCTGGTCATTCAGAATTTGCTCCTTCTTTGCAACTGAGGATAGGTGTCCCCACTGTCTAGTTTATCTGTAGAGTCCCACCTTGTGTGAATATCCTACAGATGAGTAGCGTAATATATTTCGTAACAGCCTAGCTAATGCTTTTCTGAGAGAAACATTACAATTCAGCAAAATAAACAGAGTTAATAGAAAAAAATTAACATCCATAATACTGAAGGTTAATTTTGACCAAACCTTCTGTAATATACTCTACAATTTTAGGTCTTATATATTACACCATTACATTCCATGAAATATTATATCCTGGAAAGACTGAAAAAGCAAAAATTCTTCTTCAATGCAAAGTGAATTTACTATCTTTTGTAAAAGAAACTTTAGGGTTTTCCTGAAACATACAACAATTTAGGAAGAGATATATTATTAAGAAACACATTCAAATATAGAAAAGTGAAACAATCAAACATTTTGGCCTTAAAAATTCATGATGAGCTATAGAACCTAGAGCCATGGATGAGAGAAGAGTGACACAGGCTTCCACACCTACAGCTACTCAAAACAGAGCGAGCTCTACCACAGAGGGTAACTCGCCACTTACAAACAAAGACTCAGCCACTCTTCATGCTTGCTGCCGCCTCAGCTACTTTATTCTCATTCTCTCTCATAATCTTCAATTCTTCAATTCAATCTAATTCTCCTGTGCTATAAAATTGTATGTGTGGCAAGAAAAAGAATTATGTGGCATGGATGCCCAACTAGGGAACTGGCAACTGCTCATCCACAGTTCGTTTTATGCACTTGTAATCCAAATATACAGAAGCTATCTCAAGGCCAGTTTCAGCATTACATGACATTTAAAGAAGCATAAATTTAATGTTAAACCTTTGAAAAGTAATGAAGTAGTTTAATGTAGGTTTCCGAAAGGAGATGAACAATGAAGCATCACCTTAAAAAAAAAAAAAAAAAAGTCTTTAATGTTTTCCTCCCCATATGTTCCACTTTTCCTAACAAGTGTTTACTCACTCAACTTCCTTTTCCTCTCTCCTCCTCTATGCATTCCAGTTTTACAATTTATCCTTTTTTGCCCCTTTGAATCCCTCATCCCTTCTCATATTGATATATGGTCTGTTCCATCACTGGCCTATTTACTAAAGGGTAAGTGTTTTACTTAGGTTAGTGGTTAAACAGGAAAATGTATTTCCTCTTTAGAAGCTGAGGGGAGAAATGGATCTCAAATATTTAAGCTCTGTGTTTCATGGTAACATTCTCTTAATATAACAGCACTGGCATACGGCCAAAAACAGCACTGCAATGTTGACATTTGGGACCTAGTTCCCTTTCAAACCAATAGTGTAAAAATTGTATTTTATATTATTTTATTTTGTCTTATTCTGTAATTGAGCTAAACCTATTTTTTATTTTATTTTTGTAATTTCTCTGAACACAGTGTCATCAGACTTGTTCTGATTATTCTCCAACTTCTCTTCCCTGGGAAGCTTTCGTGTTGGGAAATTTGGAGAAGTCCCAGAGAAAACAATTGCTAATTGTTCAGTGCCCTTCGCACCAATTTCAAGTGTGTATATAGGAAGCTATGAAGCAGTACTGTTGTGTGAAGCAGCAATATAAACTTATTCACAAAAAAAAAACTGTGTAGATAGAATATATTTCTTTATCTTGCATACAGCAAACTGCCTAATGGGAATTCAAACTGAGTCAGACTGAGAGATCCTTGTGTGATCTACAAAATCCACTGAACCATTCAGTTAACTAATAAAGTTTTTAAAACTATTAATATTTTTCTCTCTAAGCTACTAATAATTTCTCCACTAACTTGTTGCATTATAATTACCGAAAATGTAATCCACCAAATTTTTTAGACTCCCACAATGTGCCTTCCAGACTAAATATACATGTAAATAAATTGTCCATTTTTGAAGGGAAAGAGTTTATGTGCTAGACTTGTAATTGGAGGCAAAATTCAACTTACTGTGTGAATTTTTCTAGAGCTTTAAAATGTTCCAGAATCAAAATATAATTCACTGATGTTGTGATTAAATGAACAAATCCTAATGTTATAGCATCCGAATATTTACCTACCTTTTATCAGTTCTCAATCTTTTAAGTCTATCACCCTTATGGCGTTTTAGTAGCATATTATATTACAGAAGAACAATGAATGGAGATGTTAATTTGGACTTTTTTCTTGCTTTATCCATCCTCATTTTTTTTTTTTTTTTTTTGCTTTAACTATTAAATGCTCTATTTTGGAAAGGTTTTCTCTGCTTTTATGTTTTCTTATTTTGAGAAGATTGTGCTGCAGAGAACAAAGAAAAAAAAAAAAAACTACATCATGATGCATGCCTTTAGTAGCATTTGATTTTGAAAAGTTAAGGAATTCTGTTTGCTTCATTGTGCTAGTGTGATAGACAAGGCCAGCTAGTAAACTCTCAGAGAGGAAGTGCTTAATGGTGCATCTTGGGATGCTAGGCTACAGACAACAGGCTGTAAGCCTCTATGTCTATTACCAGGCATAACTCCAAGGTGCAGGGCTCCTATTTTCAAGGATCACTGAAAATATTAGCAATAATTGTTATGGACCAAAGATCAGAATGATCTCACTAAGTGCTCTGATGTGTTTAAGAATCCCAACTTCTTTTGCCTGACCTTGGGAGCCCCAGTCATAACTAAGATGAATTTTCTGCTAACGTAGAATCATGGAGGTTCAGTGTAATTTTATTTAAAGAAAATGTTAATATGGGTACGTCTCATATAACTAATTTAGTAGAACAGGATTTGGGATCACAAAATAAACATGTCTCAAAGCCTCTTCCTCTATCCCTGGTAAATATTCTTCACGTGATTTTTATGATCTATGGGGACAAGAGTCTTTAACTAGAAGTTCTAAGTCTTTTTTCAATTTATTTCCTATGGTAGCAACACAGCCACTGGTGAATCTGGCCCTAGAGAATGTAACTGATCAAGAGTACTGAACCATTTCACTTTGATCTGCACACACGCTTTCTCCTATAAGTGAAGTACTCCAATTGCTTAACTGTTGGGTGTCCATGAATTTGATATTTATTTTTAGCCTGCAAACTCATGAGAAGTTTCTCAAAAATGCTTAATCTAGATTACTCATGAAGTCCTGGTGAAATCTAATTTCCTTACTAATACAGAGTCTAGATATATTAATCCAGAGTGGCTTCTGCAATTTCCCTCGAAAGCTTATCATGTAACCAGAGGTTGATATTAACTTCTTGGTATAATAAATCCAACAACATAAGAGTTAACCATTATTTATAGTTATTTATCCTTGATAATTTTTTTTAGGATGTAGCTAAAGAATGCTACACAGTAGGCTCAAATTTGGGGATAATAGCATCATCCTTCTCTATCTCACAAAGTGACCCAAATTTTCTACAGCTACCTTCTGGCCAGTATCACCAGATATCTCAAGGGAAATACCAAAATGACTCCAAAATCCTTACTGAATATTATGGACTGATAACTGTCTCCTTCGAATTACCATGTTTTAGTCCTTATTCTCATAGTTACCATATTTGAAGACAAGGCTTTTTTTTTTTTTTTTTTGAGATGAAGTCTCACTCTGTCACCTATTAGAGTAGTGGCACAATCTCACCTCACTGCAACCCACACCTCTTGGATTCACGCCATTCTCCTGCCTCAGCCTACTGAGTAGCTGGGACTGCAGGTGCCCGCTACCTCGGCCAGTTAATGTTTTGTATTTTCATTAGAGACAGGGTTTCAGCGTTTTAGCCAGGATGGTCTCAATCTCCTGACTTTGTGATCCGTCCACCTCAGCCTCTCAAAGTGCTGGGATTATGGGCATGAGCTACCACACCCGGCCGAAGATAAGACTTTCAAAAAGGCAGTTAGGGCCCTATCCTAATGACATCACTGGGATGACACCTTAATCTAATAGGGCTGGTGTCCTTGTAACAAAAGGAATTGAGTACAGAAGTTACTTACACAGGAGAAAGGTCACGTGAGAACACAGTGAGAAGGCAGTCTTCCACAAGTCAAGAAGAGACCTCAGCAGAACCAATCTTGTTGGCACCTTGATCTCAGTCTTCAAGTCTCTAAAACTGTGATAAAATAAATGTCTATTGTTTAAGGCATTCCGTCTGTCATATTTTATTAGGGCAGCCCTATCAGACTAATACAGATTTTGGTACAGAGTGTGAGGTGTTGGTGTAAAAAACACCTAAAACTGTGGAAATGGCTTTGGAATTGGGGGATAGGAAGAGGCCAAAAGTGTTTAGAGGCAGGTGTTAGAAATAGCCTAGACAGCCTAGAAGGAATGGTTGGTAGGAATAAAGATGCTAAAAGTGATTCTGGGGAGGTCTTGAATAAAGATGAAGAACATGTTCTTGGAAACTGGAAGGCAATCTTTGTAATTAAGTGACAAAGAACTTGGCAGAATTGTGTTCTAGTGTTTTGTGGAAGGTAGAACTTGTTAGTGCCTACCTTGGATATTTAGCAGATATGATTTTTAAGCAAAGTGTTTATGGTACAGCCTGGGCTCACAGTACTGTTTAAAGCAGGGGTGTCCAATCTTTCTGCTTCCCTGGGCCACAGTGGAAGAAGAATTGTGTTGCTCTACACATAAAATATACTAACACTAAGAATAGCTGATGAGCTAAAAAAAGAAAAAAAAAAAAAACAAAAAAAAGCCAAAGAAGATCTCATAATGTTTTAAGAAAGTTTATGAATTTTTGTTGGGCTACATGCAAAGCTGTCCTGGGCTGTATGCTTACCGGCCCATGGGCTGTGGGTTGGACAAGCTTGGCTTAAAGTAAAATGTGAAAGGATGGAGATGAATTGAGGAAAAAAATTGTTAACCAAAAAGGAACTAGAACTCAAAGAGCACACACACCAGGTACCAAGGTTGTCTCCTCAGTTTCAAAGCGTTGGTCTATTGCACTGCCTAGGGCTAAGGACATAGATGGGGCTGTCACCCCAGTGGGCCCAGAGGCCAGAGTATCCATCCGGTCTATTGTTCTCAGGCATTAAGGTCTAATAAAATTTGCCTTGCTGATTATAAATCATGCTACTATAAAGACACATGCACACATATGTTTACTGCAGCACTATTCACAGCAGCAAAGACTTGGAACCAACCCAAATGTACATCAATGACAGACTGGATTAAGAAAATGTGGCACATATACACCATGGAATAATATGCAGCCATAAAAAAGGATGAGTTCATGTCCTTTGTAGGGACAGGGATGAAGCTGGAAACCATCATTCTCAGCAAACTATTGCAAGAACAGAAAACCAAAAACCGCATGTTCTCACTCACAGGTGGGAATTGAACAATGAGAACACTTGGACACAGGAAGGGGAACATCACACACCAGGGCCTGTCATGGGGTGGGGGGAGGGGGGAGGGACAGTATTAGGAGATATATCTAATGTAAATGATGAGTTAATGGCTGCAGCACACCAAAGTGGCACATGGATACATATATAACAAACCTGCACTTTATGCACATGTACCCTAGAACTTCAAGCATAATAATAACAAAAAATAAAAAATAAATAAATATCATGCTGGAATATTTGTTAGTAATCCTGCACAGTTAAACAGCAGAAACACTAAATACAAAGTGAGCAGAAAATGTTTCTTCCATCTCTGTAATCCATCTCTGAAGAGCATCTTCAAGCAAAATAACTTTGAATAACAAAATGTTTCATCCTGGCTTCCATTTCTGCCTAAGTTAGAAGACTTCTATTCAATAAATAGTCTCCAGATCTTGGACTGAGTCACAGCACCCTTGTAAATACATCACACCTGTAAACATGTCACCTGTGTAATCATGTTCATTAAATACATTTTGGGTTTTTTTTCAGGTAAGAAATGCATCAAGACAAAAGGCTACAAATGCAGCATTGATCATTTTCCTTATAAGCTTTTCTTTTTACCATTGCTACCTACCTCCAACTGCTTTCCAATCAGTTGGATTTGGGTAGCAAAAATATTGGATTGAAACAGGAAAGCAAATAATAAGAGGAGACTGGTAATTTAATGTTATTTTATGGCCTATGAAATCTTTGCGAAAGACTCTCTAGAACTGCATTATTCAATAAAATAGTCACTAGCAATGTAACTATTGAGCAGTTGAAATGTGGCTAATCCAAATTGAGATGTACTATGAAATGTAAAATACACGGAGTTTCAAAGCCTCCATATGGAGAAAAAAGGAGAATGTAAAGTATGTTTTGAATGAGCATGTTTTGTCTATTTCATGTCAAAATAATAATATTTTAGATGTACTGGGTTCAATAAAGTGTGTTATTAAAATTTTAAAACATTTTGCCTTGCTAAGTTTTGGGCTTGATTGAGACCTGGTTACCCCCACCTTGTTTTCAACATTTCTCTCTTTTTGAATGGGAATGTCCATCCTATGCCTGTGCTACTATTTTCTTTTAGAAGCACATAGCTTGTCTAGTTTCATAGGTTCACAGCTGAAGAAAAATTTTACCTCACGATAAATCATATTTTAAGTCTCAACCATACCTGGTTTAGATGATATTTGAGAGACTTTGGACTTGGAGTTAGCTGATGTTGGAATGAGTTAAGTCTTTTGAGTATTTGGGGAAGGGATGAATGCATTTTGAATGCAAAAAGGTCATGGAATTTGGAGAGTCAGAGGGTAGAAAGTGATGAACTGAATTGTGTCTCCTCCCCCAATCCACATGCTAAAGCCCTGAGTTCCAATGTGACTGTATTTGGAAATGGGACATTTAAGGAAGTAATGAAGGTTAAACGAGGTCCTAATGGTTGCACTCTAATTCAACTTTTGCCCTTATAAGAAGAAGAGACACCAAGATCATATGCACACAGAGAAAAGACCAAGTTAGGACACACGAGAAGGCAGCCCTAGCCAACTAACACGTTGTAAAATGGCATTCATTAATGTCAGTTGTTTCACGCATTTTAAATAACTTTATGTATGCTAGAAAACCAATTTAGACTTTACCAAAACCTGCATTAGATATTCAGTGTTCTTTCTTTTTAACATTGTGATTTATGTTCTCCATCTACTCCCTTTTCTTTTATAGGCTCTGTCATCAGACACTTCAAGTTGCAATGAGGATATAATCCATAGTTCCTTCCAAAATTCTCACAACTAAGCAGCACAGCTAGCGAAACTTAGATATGAGCAATTAAGCAAAAATTTGTTCTCTTTCAAAAGAAGGGCAAGGGTTGAAACAGACAAAACAGCCTTCAAAAGGGTGCAAAGGAAATGTCTAACAAGAAGGGTTTTTTTTTTTTAATTATATAGTAGTCACCTAGTAGAACAATCACTTCAATAACTCAGTAAATATTTTATAATACACTTACTAGGAGCCTTGAAGAATAGTATTTGCATAAAAATTGTTATTTTATAATCACAAAACCTACAAAAGAGGTACTACTTCTGTTCCTATCTTGCTTATAGGAAAACAGACTTGGTAATTTTAAATAAAATTTAAATTTTATTTAAATTATATTTTAAATTATAAAATTTAAAACAGACTGTATTAGTCTGTTTTTACAGTGCTATAAAACACACCCAAGACTGGGAAATTTATAAAGGGAAGAGGTTTAATCAATTGACAGTTCCGTATGGCTAAGAACACCTTGGGAAACTTACGATTATGGAGAAAGATGAATGGGAAGCTTTGAGAGCAAAGAGGGAAGAACTCCTAATAAAATCATCAGATCTTGTGAGAACTCACTCACTATCAGGAGAAGAGGATGGGGGAGACCGCCCTCAATACGCAATCACTTCCCATCAGGTTCCTCCCTCAACACCTGGTGATTACAATCTGAGATGTGATATGGGTGAGGACACAAAACCAAGCCCTATCAAGTTCTCATTGCTTTATGTAAGTGTATGTGTGTGACTGATAAATTATAAATGTATATTTTCAGTGGTTGTGTCTGGGAGTGAAACTGCATTGTGTCACTCTGATTGCTGTTCTTACTGTTCTCTTGTTCTTCTTCTTCCCCTTCTTTGTCTTTTCCTTTTCTCCTTCCTCCTCCTTTGGATTTTTAAATAATTTAATAATAATATGCTGTTTTATAATTTAATACTTTTAAATAAAAACGTTATATATATAATACAATTTATTTTAGTAATCCAAATCAGAAAAATAACTAATTCTTTTAAAAAATTAATAATTATTATAAAAAATAGGGAGGTTAATTAACATAATAAGATTTTCGAGGCCAGGTGCGGTGGCTCATGCCTTTAATTCCAGAACTTTAGGATGTCGAGGCAGGTCAAAAAAAAAAAAAGAATACTAACTCTATTAGACACAAGATAGAGTTTGATATTTTGTCAAATTTGTTGTAAAACCATTGTATTTTATATTTATTGAAATTTGTATAGTAATGAGGTTCAAAATCTTTTTCTGTTGTGTGAGACAGAATCTGTCTTTGCTGTCCAGGCTGAAATGCAGTGGCATGATCTTGGCTCATCGCAGCCTCGACTTCTCAGGCTTCAGAAGTCGTCCCACCTCAGTCTCTGGAGTAGCTGGGATCATACCAGCTACTTTTTGTACTTTTGTAGAGACAAGATTTTTCCCTGTTGCCAGGCTGGTGTAGATCTTGTGAGCGCAAGCAACCTGCCCACATCAGCCTCTCAAACTGCTGGGATTATGAGGTCATGCTTAAATACTGCTAATTAAGACTGATTATTGCAAACATGTTAGAAACCAATATAGGAATATGTTGTTAGGTACATTACAATGTTAATATTTTAATTCATAACAGTTCTACATTTTGAACCCTCTCATAAGATAAATAAAGGAAAATATTGGCAAACAAAAAATTTTTTAAATATTTATTTATAATTGCTGAATATTAGACAATATAATCACCTACTTTACATAAGTAACAAACTAAACTATAATATATAAATATAAAAAGTTATGTAGGCACTAAGGTAAGATATCCAAAGATTGTTATGAATATTATGAGAAAAATATTAAAGAATACAAAATTTGAGACATGATATTATAACATTTAAAATTTATATAGAATAATTTTAACAATAGTTTCATTTCTTGATCAGATTTTAGATGATGTTCATTTACTTTTTGTATATTTTCTTTGATTCTTACCCATGGGTTACATACCAGAAAAGAAAGTGATGATTGCACTGATGCAAACTTTCTGACCTCAGATACAAATATATTTTTCATTGAAAAAATAATATAGTGAAATTCGAGTTTTATTCATTCATGTTCTAGGCCCTATAGAACTTAATCCATCTACCTCTGATAATTGGATCCAGTCTCTTGGGTTTTTAACCAAAGCAAACAACTGAGCCT
Organism: Theropithecus gelada; assembly: GCF_003255815.1. Lineage (NCBI taxonomy): Eukaryota > Metazoa > Chordata > Mammalia > Primates > Cercopithecidae > Theropithecus > Theropithecus gelada. The sequence continues at coordinate 7,245,251 of NC_037685.1, read as the reverse complement.
GTGAGGACAAAACTGGAGCTTCAGCTTTAATAAGTTCAAAAGATTACACAAGACCCATAAGGACAATGGAAACATCGATCACATACCATATTTGAGTAATGTGGCCAACTTAACCAGGTAATTGTTAAAGCTTTGGTTGTAATCTTGGAGAAAAAACTAAAATCAGGACATTGTATATATAATTGGATACATATGTAAAGACAAAATCACTATTCACAGACACAATAAAGAAAATATTAAACATTGCATTACAAAATTTTACCCCTAGGCAGTATCACCAATAGTTTCTGGTTGTTTTTTTCTTTCCTTACAAGTTTGTCAGTAGTTGTAAAATGCTCATGCTTACCTTTATAATAAGATAAAAAGTAAAATGCAATTACATTCTTGTGAAGAAATGATGGTAAGTGTGAAGTTGCATTTCCCTAAAAATCTTAATTCTCCATAGATGCTGTTTCTGTTGAAATGTTTGCAATGGCAGTGTTACTCCTCAAACATGCCATAAAATGTTTACAGGAATGAGTGATAAAGTGGCGAGCCAAAGAAAGTATGGAAACTTCTTGAAATACATCCCATAAAAATGTGACTATATAATTTATCATCCAAATCTCCAGTTTAGAGTAAAATAGGTAATATCCATAATGATGCTGAGACTAAGGCTTAAATTGGGATTCTCTCAGACAAACCAAGCTGAATGCTCACCTTATACATAAACCAAATTATGGCAGAAAGATCAAAACAGAAATATTAAAAATACTGTAAGTTAAGAATCTTAATTTTTTTCCGAACTTCATTTTCAACCATAACTTTTTTTAGTTTAAAAATAACTCATCATAATAAAAAGTATTGTTTTAATAAATGTGTATTTAAAAAAAATTCCTCTTAATGCACAGCAAAGGATTTTCATTTTTTTAAATCCTAGTGGCTCTCTTCTCATTATTTAGTTTGTCATTTTGTATTGTTTACCAGATAAACCTGACCATACTTAACACCATTAAATCACAAACCATTTTAATGAAAAATAATATTTTTAAATATTATTATACCTTTTGGAATTTCTATTAGATGTGTCTGAAAATCTCTGTAAGAATGAGAAAAAAATACTTTTATATTTCATAGAGGATGTGGAATATTGAAACACTTGGAAATGTTCTTAAAGATGAATTATATTATAGTCAGGTAGACAGGAAAGCAGTAAAATTCTGATCTTGTCTTTGGTTGTTGAAACTGAATGTTTAACTTGCATGGTGAAAACATCAAGCAGGATGCCAACTTAACAAGTGTTATTGCCACTGATTTCCTCAGGAATGGAAATACAACAAATGAAAAACCTAACTCACATTGTTTTTCAATAAATTTTAGGTTTCTTGTAAAATGTGTTCTCTGGGGGCATCTTAGTCAGTTTAAATTATAATAGTTTGACTGCTGACTATTACTGCAGCAACTTTTAAAACTGTATGCGTTGCTATAAATTGCCTATGAGTCAGATTCATTGCAAGGTGAAGAAGGGCATTCTAAATGCCCTATCTGTTTTTCTCATCTAATCCAAACCTAAAATAAAATAAGCAGTCATGCATTTTACTTGCTGTATCCAGCTTTAAAAAGAAAAATACCTACCACTACTTTCTTTAAGAAATAAAAGCAAGAGAAAAACATGCTTCTACAAAAAAGGCGAAGTTTTCAAGATTAGCTAGCATTTTATATAACCTTGTGAAAAGTGTTCTGATTAGCATTGACCTTCCTTTTCACAGGGTGAGAATTGTGCTAGCCAGGTAGGAAATGAAGTCTCAAAGGTAAAGTAACAGGTCAGTAAAGTCAAGCGTTTAATCAGATAATGGAAGCCTATGTCATTAATAAGTGTGTCATTTGCTTCAATAAAGGCATCACTTTGAGAAATCAAATCAGTATTTTAATACCCAACATAACTCCCAATACTGAACCCCACAAACTTTTTCCTAGTCATCTGTTCCCTTTATTTGCTCCTTTTACTGAACTCCTATATCACTATTGTCTGAAATCTTCATTTCAATTTTAAGTAGAAAACTCTGTTATACACCATGTATGTATCTCACATATGCTTATTTTGCCTAGCCAGATTGTAAGTCCCTTAGGAATGTAAATATTTCTTACTGCCAAGTCTCAGGAAAACAGAGGTTTCTAAGTTGCCCGATAGCATTATTAGTACATAATGAAGCTAAATTGCTGTGATTAAAAAAAGAAACTTTAAAACGAATATGGATAATACATAACATGGCTGAAAATGATGTAATTATAATACACATATATTTTGTAAACCAATTATTAAATTTAGTAGTTGTTTACACAAATATTGATGCGTGAAGGAATGGCATAAATAATAACTGACTTTTTTAATGATCAGGAATGATCAAACAAAAGTGAACAAATACAATTTCTAAATGCTCTGATACTCAGTGTTCCCCTGTTTATCCTTCTACATTTTACAAGATTTAGCACAGTATGTTATATGTAAGGGTAGCTTGGTGAAAGAAAAAACACTAAACTAAAGACAAAAGATATTGATCTTTGTTTCCATTTAGTGATCTGTTCTAGGATGGGTCATGTTATATGTCATATTTTTTAAATAACTTAAACAATTTTTTCTCAATATTATGTTAGCTCTCAATACTACAGATTTTTAAAGAAATGTCTTTACAATTGCAAGTGAATTTTCTTTACATCAAAGAACACATTTAATTCTATTTTAATAGAACATAACATTAAAGTTAAGCTACACCTGCTCAAAACTGACAGTCACACAACAATATGTTTGAAACTATAAATATATGAAGTTTTTTTTCCTACTCTTCTGTGACTTACCTCTAATAGTAGAGGTAAGTCCTATCTTTTTTGTATTCCTGTTGTGAAAATAATTTTTCAGGCTGACTGTGTTCATCGATTACTAGCCAGCTTTGTTACTAAAATGTACATGTAAAGCATGCTTATTCTTCTGAGCGAAGTCCCACACATCAACATTTTTATGGATACCAGAATTTTATATTATTTCTGTACAATAGTGTTGTGCTCCCGTAAATTTTATTCTGGGAAGCATGTATTTATTCTTAAGTAAAATGTTTATGTGCTAATAAAGAACCATTGATATTGAACTACCCCATGTCCCTACCATTTTAGAGCTTTCACCAAATGACTATCTTAGTGATCACCTGAAATTTCAAGAGCTAGTAAAATCCTTCCATTAAAAATAGATATTTTTCAGCAAAGTAATGATAATATATCTATGGTTATACATCTATTGATTGAGGAGATTAATCAACAGTAGGAAGAAAATTGAAAAAATCACAATATATAAAATTTAATTCACTTCAATCAATGAGTAAAAGAAGAAATCAAAAGAGAAATTAAAGAAAAGCTTGAGACAAATTAGAATGGAAGCACAACATAACAACAAAGCCTATGGGATGCAGCCAAAGCAGTTATAAGAGAAAAGTTTACAGCGATTAAATGCCTACATTAAGAAACAAGAAAGATCTTCAGAAAACAACCTAACTTTACCCTTCAAGGGATAGGAAAAGGAATAAAACAAGCTTAAAGTTAGTAGAAGAGAGAATATACTAAAGATCAGAATAGAAATAGAGACCAGAAAAGCAATAGAAAAAATCAACAAAATTATGAGTTTATTTCTTGCAAAGATAAACAATACGAACAAACCGTTAGCTAGATTAACTATAAAAAGAGAGAAGACTTAAATTAATAAAATCAGAAATTATATAATAGACATTATAACTGTTGTCAAAGAAATCTTAAGAGAGTACTATGAACAGCCCCAATGACCTGCATAATCTAGAATAAATAAATAAATTTTTAGAAGCATGCCATCTACTGGGACTGAAGTCTACAGAAATAAAAAGTTTAAACTAACCTATAAATAGTAAGGAGACTTAATCAGTAATCACAGACCTCTTAGCAACAACAACAAAAACATAGAACCAGATGGCTTCACTGGCTAATTCTACCAAATATTTAAATAATAATGAAAGCAAATTCTTCTCAAATTATTTCAAAAAATGAAGAGAAAATAACACTTTCAAATGCATTTTATAAGGCCAACATTACTGTGATATCAACTCCAGACTAAGACATCACAAGAAAAGAAAAGTACAGGCCAGTATCCCTAATCATCACAGATGCAAAAATCCACAATAAGATACTCACAAACTGAATTCAACAGTACATTAAAAGGGTCAGAAGCTATGGCCAAGTAGAGATTATGCCAGGGATACAAGGATGGTTCAATAAATGAAATCAATTAATGCAATAAATCACATTAACAGAATTAGTGTTAAAAATTATATGATCTTCTTAATTTAGTATAAGCATTTGACAAAATTCCACACCCTCTCATGATAAAAATCTCTATGCAAATTAGATATAGAGTTACATTACCTGTACATAATAAAAGCCATGTATGAAAAGCCCATGACTAGCATTATACTCTAAAATGTAAAACTGACAGATTTTCCACTATGATAAGAAAAAAGATGCCCACTGTTCCCAATTCTCTTCAACATAGTAACAGAAGACCTGGCCAAATAAATAAGGCAAGAATAAAAATGAAAGCATCCTATTTGAAAAAAAAAAAAAAAAAAAAGAGTAAAATTATTCCTCTTTCCAGATGACACGATTTTATATTTAAAGATGTGTAAAGACCAAGCACACATATATACATACAAACACACACACACACACACACACACAGCTATCCCAATAATTGTTAAAATTAGTAAATATATTCAGTAAAGTTGTGGGATAGAAAATCCACATATAAAAATCAATCATATCATCCACATATGAAAATCAATCTGAAAAGAGAATTAGGAAAATTGTTTCATTTAAAATAGCATCAGAAATAATAAGCTACTGAGAAATAAACTTAACTAAGTCTGTGAAAGACATATATACTGAAAGCATAAAATACCAATGAAAGTAACTAAAGAAGACATTAACAAATAAAAGACATCCATGCTCATGCACTGCAAGATTAAATGTTGTTAAACTGTCCAGAACACTCAATGAGATCTACTGATTCAATGCAATCCCTATCAAAATCCCAATAGTATTTTTATATGATAGTAAAAATAAATTTAAAATGTATATAGAACTACAAAAGACCCCAAATAGCCAAATCAGAATTTAAAAAAAACAAACAGAGCTGGGAGTCACACCTTCTGATTTCCAAATACTGATAACAAAGTTACAGTAATTAAAACAGTATGATGCTGATACTGATACAAAAATGCACAAATAAACAATAGAGCAAATAGATAATCTATAAATAAATCCACATCTATGTGTTCAACTGACCTTTGATAATAGTGCTAAGAATGTACAATGGGAAGAGGATAGTGTCTTCAACAAATGATTTTTGAAGAAACAGATATCCACATGCAAATGTATGAAATGGACTCATATTTAAGCCTTTGATACATTTTGAGTTGATATTGGCAATTTTTGATATTGATATTTGATACTGAGCCAATAACAACTCAAAATGTATTAAAGACTTAAATATAAGACTCAAAGTTGTAAAACTTTTAAAAGACAAGAGGGGAAAATCTTCATGATTTTGATCTTGGCAATGATTTAATGAATATGACACAAAAGCACAGGCAAAAATAATAAAGAACGAGTGAGGCTACATCCAACTAAGAAGATTCTACACAGCAAAAAAAGCAATCAACAGAGTAAAAAGGCAACTTTCAGAACTTTGGAAAACCATATATCCAAAGCTTAAAAGGAACTCATATAAGTCAATAGCAAAAAGACTAACGTATGTCTGTCTTCTTTGAGGAAATGTCTATACAAAGTTTTTGCCTAGGGACCAAGGACTTGAACAGACATTTCTTCAAAGAAGACACACAAATGGCCAAGCAATGTAAAAAGATGCTCAATATCGCTATCATAAAGAAATGCAAATCAAAAACACAACAAACAATAAGAAGTGTTGGCTAGGATGTGAAGAAATTGGAATATCTGTTTCTATACTGATGGGTCAGAATGTAAAATGGTACCGCCTCTACAGAAAAGAGTATGGATGCTACTCAAAAACTTAAAAATGGAACTACCAGGTGATGCAGAAATTCCATTTCTGTATACTTGTCCCAATAACTGAAATCAAGGTCTCAAAAAGATATTAGCACTTACATATAATTTTAGCAAGATTAATAATAGCTAATAGGTGGGAAAAAACTAAATGGCATTGACAGATGAATGGATAAGAAAATAATGCCATGTATACATACATTACTGGCATTTAAAAAGAAGGTAATCTTTCAATGTAAAAACACAGATAAACTTTGAGGACAATGTACTAGTCTGTTTTGCATTGCTATAAAGGAATACCTGAGACTGGGTAATTTATTTTTAAAAGGGAAGGGTTTATTTAGTTCATGGTTATGAAAACTGTACAGGAAGCAGGACTCCAGCATCTGCTTTTGGTTAGGGTTTCCAGAAGCTTCCAATCATTGTGGAAGGTAAAGGGGTAGCAGGTGTGTCACACGGTGAGAAAGAGGGCAAGAGACAGAGGAGGATGTATCAGGCTCCTTTAAAAAACCAGCTCTTACATGAACTAACAGAGCAAGAACCCACTCATTACCATTGAGAGGGCACCAAGCCATTCATGAGGGATCCTTCACAATTACCCAAACAACTCACAACAGACCCCACCTCCAACACTGAGCATCACAATTCAACATGAGATTTGTAGGGGACAAACAATCGAGCTATATCATACACTAGATGAAATAAACCAGTCACAGAAGGTCAAATGCTTTTCAATTCCACTTATATAAGACATCTCAAGTAGTAAAACTCTCAGCAGCAAGGAATAGAATCATGGCGGCCAGGGAAAGAGAAAATGGTGATATGGGGTTTTTCTAATCAATGAGTATTAAAAAAATCAGTTATCTAAGATGAATAAATAAGTTCTAGAGAGCTGTTGTACAACAGTGTGCCAGAGATAAAAATACTGTATGACACACTTAAAAATCTAAGAGGGTAGATTTCATGTTGTGTCCTTATCATAACTAAATAAAATAAAATGTTAAAAACTATTACATGGTAATAAGTGGTTGAGATAAGATGGCATAATATTACTTTATCATTGGAAGAATGTAAGAGTTCAAAAAAGTAAGCAATCAGGCTTTTGGAAAAACCAATTATATAGATAGTAAAATTTTAAAAAATATGGCAGTGATGTTAGAATGAGCAAGAGTTAAACAAGTCCTAAAATCTTGGAGTTATGTTTGTGGGAGTGAACTGGGGATTAATGATGTCTACATTTAAGGAGCGACCATTTTTGAAAGTGTCTGAAGAATATTGTTGAATGAATAACATTAGATATAAACTTCTAGTTTTAAAGGAGAAAGAAGTGATATGTTTTACAAACAGTAACGAGGAAAGAGTCTCCATTTCCACAACTAGTTTTATGAAGGCTATCCAAGAGGAAAAGTCATTTTTACAGAAAGCTACATTTTTTTTTTTCCGTCAGAGATTTAGGGTGAATTAAATCAGGTAGAACAATTCATAACAGATGAATTCTAAAGACTAGGCTTAACATTTTAATTTCACTAAGCTCTCATACCCCTTCTTAACATTGTTAGCAAGAGACTTGGTTTTCTTCTGTCACTTGGATACTTCCATTGCATAACACAATAATTTTGAAAATATATTTACTAAGGCCACCTTGAGAGAGAGAATGAGAATCACTGAGGAAGGTTATTTGAAGTTCAGGCACAGAAGTGCTATACATTACTTAAGCCCACATTAAATTGGCCAGAAAGACCCAGTGAGATCCTATCTGTGGTATTGTTCATAATTTGATTGAGGATTGATATTGAATAATTTTAAAACTTCTCTTCAATTCTGACAACGAGTGGATTTGAATATTTCAATACAAGGTTGAGGCTTGGAAATAAGGAAGGGGCTTGGCATTAAGATAAGAAAAGATACAGAAGAAAGGAGTGCAGGAAGCTCACTCATTTCTCAAAGAAAAGAAAGGAATATTTCTCAAGGAAAAGAAAGATGAAGGTATAAACAAATTTTTACCACATATTGTACAACAAAAGGAGGAAATTCTCAGGAAGGCTCAATCAAACAATTTATAGAGGCTAATGTATAAATATACTGAATGAAGATAATATTTAAAAACTGAATACTTGATAAGAATTAAATATATTACACCTATCTGACATTGTGTAAATAAGAATGCTTATCAGATTATGTCATCTCACTATGAATTTGAGATCCATTTGTTTTGTTCAAGTGTATTTCATTAGAAGTTATGAAATTAAATTCTGAAACAAATGCTATTTTCAATACTGTATGTTACTATAGAAATACTATAAATCTATTTTAAATGACTAGATATTGTGAAATAATGGGAGTGTAATAAACTAAAGCAATTTCTGACCAAATATATGTTTTAATAGAAGGAACGGAACTAATTTATTAATGGTTGGTTCATTCAGTCCTGGAAACACTTAAAATGACAAGTGTTAGGTCAGTTTTTGAGGTGTTCTTAATTTCAGTTTTGAGATGATCTATGAAATAAGGTGTTTTGACATGTCCTTAGTAAATTTATAGAAACATACTAAATGGCTCCTCTCACATAAATGTATCAGCCCTTTCCAAAGAAAAAGGTTAACTGTTTTTCCATCAGTGTACTTTCAATTCAATTATTATTATTATTTTTTATTATACTTCAAGTTCTAGTGTACATGTGCATAACGTGCAGGTTTGTTACATATGTATACTTCTGCCATGTTGGTGTGCTGCACCCATCAACTCGTCAGCACCCATCAACTAGTCATTCACATCAGGTATAACACCCAATGCAATCCCTCCCCCCTCCCCCTTCCCCATGACAGGCCTCGGTGTGTGATGCTCCCCCTGCCAAGTCCAAGTGATCTCATTGTTCAGTTCCCACCTATGAGTGAGAACATGCGGTGTTTGGTTTTCTGTTCTTGCGATAGTTTGCTGAGAATGATGGTTTCCAGCTGCATCCATGTCCCTACAAAGGACACAAACTCATCCTTTTTGATGGCTGCATAGTATTCCATGGTGTATATGTGCCACATTTTCTTAATCCAGTCTGTCACTGATGGACATTTGGGTTGATTCCAAGTCTTTGCTATTGTGAATAGTGCCGCCGCAATAAACATACGTGTGCATGTGTCTTTATAGCAGCATGATTTATAATCCTTTGGGTATATCCCCAGTAATGGGATGGCTGGGTCATATGGTACATCTAGTTCTAGATCCTTGAGGAATCGCCATACTGTTTTCCATAATGGTTGAACTAGTTTACAATCCCACCAACAGTGTAAAAGTGTTCCTATTTCTCCACATCCTCTCAAGCACCTGTTGTTTCCTGACTTTTTAATGATCGCCATTCTAACTGGTGTGAGATGGTATCTCATTGTGGTTTTGATTTGCATTTCTCTGATGGCCAGTGATGATGATCATTTTTTCATGTGTCTGTTATGGAACCATAAAAGAGCCCGCATCTCCAAGACAATCCTAAGTCAAAAGAACAAAGCTGGAGGCATCACGCTACCTGACTTCAAACTATACTACAAGGCTACAGTAACCAAAACAGCATGGTACTGGTACCAAAACAGAGATCTAGACCAATGGAACAGAACAGAGTCCTCAGAAATAATACCACACATCTACAGCCATCTGATCTTTGATAAACCTGAGAAAAACAAGAAATGGGGAAAGGATTCCCTATTTAATAAATGGCGCTGGGATAATTGGCTAGCCATAAGTAGAAAGCTGAAACTGGATCCTTTCCTTACTCCTTATACGAAAATTAATTCAAGATGGATTAGAGACTTGAATGTTAGACCTAATACCATAAAAACCCTAGAAGAAAACCGAGGTAATACCATTCAGGACATAGGCATGGGCAAGGACTTCATGTGTAAAACATCAAAAGCAACGGCAACAAAAGCCAAAATTGACAAATGGGATCTAATTAAACTAAAGAGCTTCTGCACAGCAAAAGAAATTACCATCCGAGTGAACAGGCAACCTACAGAATGGGAGAACATTTTTGCAATCTACTCATCAGATAAAGGGCTAATATCCAGAACCTACAAAGAACTCAAACAAATTTACAAGAAAAAAACAAACAACCCCATCAAAAAGTGGGCAAAGGATATGAATAGACATTTCTCAAAAGAGGACATTCATACAGTCAATTCAATTATTTTATATTGTAGAAGGATGCAGGTGGGAAGGCATCTTCTTAGCCACCAGAAATAAACCAAGAAGGTCAGGCTTGAAGAATTCACAATTACATTGAATATATTGATATCCAGGAAAGACTAATGGGATAAAATAATGAAAGCTATAACAATTATAATGGAGAAGGCAGAGTAAATTAATAATCATAGCATGTTCACTGGGATAATTCAATAACCATTTCTTTTTTAAACTATGAAAATATGGTGTTGTATATCTATTATGTAAAATTGTTTATACGTGTGTATATAGAAAGAGAAGAATGCCATATCTTGATCAAATTTAGAAAAAAAAAAAGTCTTTTCAAAACTCAATTTCATCTGAGCAACTTGAAGGATAAATATATACATTTTATAATAAAAACTTTGGACTTATAAAACCCAAATGTTCACTCCTTTGTGCAATAAATGTGGCTATATAGTACAGGCAAGAAAATGTGCTGAGGTCTATGAATCATATAAGGAAGAATAAAAGCTCCAAATTACTACAATAAAGCAACAAATTTTCAGAAAATAATAAGACCTGTAGTTTGGCAGTTTTACCAGTCCAAAGAGCATGTGCGTACATGTGAATGTGTGAATGTGTGTGCAAAAACAGATATACACAAGTACATACAAACATATACACACATACAAGCATGTAGATACGTATATACACAAACACACATTCACACAAGTATGTGTATGCTTTTTAATACAGTCACACACACGTACATGTACTTCTTTCAGCACACATAGGCTTTGCTACTCTTATCAAAGACTGCTGCTAAAGGTATGGAATTAAAATTGAAGATAAATTAAGAGGGATATTAGAGAACATGAAATCTGCCAAGAAGTAAGATATTTAAGTGGAAAGAACATGCCCAATTCCCAAAACTTTGGGTTAATGGTCGCAAGATAGCTATTAATTGAATAAAGAAATTCTTAAAAAAATAAAAAAGGGGGCCAGGCATGGTGGCTAACGTCTGTAATCCCAGCACTTTGGGAGGCCAAGGCGGGTGGATCATGAGGTCAGGAGATCGAGATCATCCTGGCTAACATGGTGAAACCCCGCCTCCACTAAAAACACAAAAAATTAGCAGGGCGTGGTGGCGGGCGCCTGTGGTCCCAGCTACTCAGGAGGCTGAGGCCGGAGAACGGCGTGAACTCGGCAGGCGGAGCTTGCAGTGAGTGGAGATCGTGCCACTACACTCCAGCCTGGGCGACAGAGCGAGACTCCATCTCAAAAGAAAAAAAAAATTAATAAGGTAGGGCGAGGGCATACAGTGAAGAACTGTTAATTCTGTATTAAAATTTGAATTCTCTTGACCCCAAAGACAGCTATTAAAGCTTTGCAAATATACGTATTTTTCTACCTGCACATGGAGTGCTATTCTCTCCTTAGCCCTTTTCACATGCCTTCCCTTGCTAAAACTCAACTGATTATTTCAAGATTCACTTTGCCCCAATGCATTTCCTGTGCTTTTACCAAAAATATTTTGCAAGAAATATTACGAAGAAATATTTTATATATCTTTGTTTACCAAGTGGAACTTATCACCCAGTGTGAGGTGTATGCAATTAATTACCTTAAATTAAAATAGTCAAATTAACTCTGGTGAAAAGAGCTGAACTACCTTGTGCACTGCATGGGTAGGTGAGTCCAGGCATCTGGCTTTATTCCCAGTTTCTGTCATTAAGACAGGATGAACTTGTATTCATTAATAAATGGCTTTTTCATGTGCAAAGTTATTGTTTTAGGCAATGACATTTAAATGCATTTGAAATATAATGAAATTCTATTTATTTATTTATTTATTTATTTATTTATTTATTTATGAGACGGAGTTTTGCTCTTGTTGCCCAGGCTGGAGTGCAATGGCATGATCTCGGCTCAATGCAACCTCTGCCTTCTGGGTTCAAGCAATTCTCCTGCCTTAGCCTCCTCAGTAGTTGGGATTACAGGCGCCCGCCATCACACCCGGGACATTTTTTTGTATTTTTAGTAGAGACGGGGTTTCACTATATTGTCCAGGCTGGTCTCGAACTCCTGACCTCGGATGGTCCGCCTGCCTCGGCCTGTATCACATAATTTGTCAATAATATTGGTATAATTTAAGATGGAATGTGGGCACTCTTACTAATTATTCTTGGGCAATAGGTATAAACTGGGACCATCTTGGAAAAGTAGGATATATGATTAATCTAAGTAAGTGTTTAATAAACTTTAGATAAGCTGATGATGACAATAATAGTGCTGATGATGACAGTGATAGTGCTGATGATGTTGATGTTTCACTTTACAGTGTTCAACTTGAAAAATATTTGAGAAATATACATTAAGGTTTATTGTTCTGTATGTAGGCATTAGTGATAATTAAACAAAGTTGTTCTATTTCCCAATATGTATATGTAACTTTTGGCCAAACAAGCATTTTCTCCAATTATTTTGGATAATTATCTGTAATGCAGAAGTTATCTTCTCTATGTCTTATGGATAATAGGAGAATTTCTCTCTCTGTCTCTCTCAGTACTTGATAAGTTTAACTTGACATGCTAAAAAAAGAAGTCCTTGTTAGTTACAACTTTTGATTTGGTATAAAATCTACATTTATTATACTGAAGAATTCATTTAAGCATGAGTATACACAACAAACCACAAATAACATACAAGAGGTGTCATATATTAATGTTAAGTAATTTTTAACTGTAGAATGAATAAAAACTCTTAGGTCTATATAGCTTAGTAAACATGACAGTGGGGCAAATGTACTCCATTATCTCATACTTCAAATAGGTATGCCACCTATTTGAAGATTTCTGATAAAAATAGTAAAGTGACAAATATAAGCATTTAAATATGTATGTAAAATATTTATTTAAATTCTTTTAACTTAAATTCTGGCTTGTATTTTGATATCATTTACATAATTACTCCCTGTTTATAAGAATGCTGTAGGTTTTACAGTCTATATTTTATTTCTGTGCTTAACCAGGAAATGTATTATATATACTTAAATTAATTTTTTAACTTTTCATTTTCTAGTTTATTATCAGTTCATAATTAGCTGAAAATTAATGTAGTATTAGACTATACTATGCTTTTTCTAGCTTATTATATTAACCTTGTAATCCAGTAAATACAGTGTGGGAATTAGTCTCTCTAATTTTTTTACACATTAGAATGTCTAGGTATGCGTAATTTTACAAAAAAAAAAAAAAAAAATTTAGTTCACAGAAGTAAATTCCCTAAAATTCTTCTAGTTGTTAAATAAAACACCTTGGATGAAATTGAGCAGCTTACATCTTATATGAAACTAAACCTAAATTTCAAGGTAGTGTCTTATATGTTATCTTAACCAAAAGTATAATCCAGGTATGGGTAAAAAAATTTCTAAATTAAAAAATTAGTAAATGAATCATTTACTTGCTCTAATGTCATAAATGTGTTAAATTGACTTCTTGTGGTATTTATGTACTTCTATAAAAAATAATCACCATTTTTAGGGTTATAAATAGCTTACATACTTTATTTTCAGTTATACTTTTCTGTGTAAAAATAAGACTAAAAAAACACTTAAAGTAAATTCTAACCGATTGTGAAGAGGTTAAAAAAAGTCACTGATTCAGTAATGCATGACTGTGTTGTAAATGGCTAAAAATTGTGGGGAAAACACCAGTGGTTAACTTAGGACCAGAGCTCAATCATCTATTTCATATAGTATAACAAAAATATATGGACATATATATAATTGTAAAGCTATAGCTTTTTTTTCTTATCTCAGCTCTAGTAACTGTAATGACAGCTTTGATGTCCTGCCATCTATAGCAGCATTGATATGATTATCTAATGTTAATGCCTTGTGTTAAACATTTATAGCAGGGGTGTCCAATCTTTTGGCTCCCCTGGACCACACTGGAGAAAGAATAGTCTTGAGCCACACATAAAACGCACTAACACTAATGACAGATGATGAGCTTTAAAAGATTGCAAAAAAAAAAAAAAAAAAAAAAAAAATCTCATAACGTTTTAAGAAAGTTGATGAATTTGTGTTGGGCTGCATTCAAAGCCATCCGGGCCACATGGAGCCAGGGGGCCACGAGTTAGACAAGCGTGATTTATGGCATCTAGAATAAATGAAAGCTTCAAACTGAATAGATTTGTCATTTAACATTATGGATGTTAATATACTGAATATCTTTACTGTTTAGACATTGCCATATACTATTTGTTTTTCCTTAAACTGCTGACCTACATGCTCTGTAAATATAAATAATTATTGACTTTAAATACTCGCATAGCTTTAAGAACTTACTGGAGACTTGAAGAGGGCTTTATTGATGAACACTACAGTGACGGCAGATTATAAAGTGGCACACTCCTGTTATTCAGATAATTAATGTGAACTAAAGCAAATTGACAAAACTACAGGTTGGAGAGTGCTAAAAAGGGGGGAAGAAAAAAATCCCATCTCTTGCCTGAAGAAACGTTAGTACTATTAGGCTAGGTTTGCAAATGCCAAAAGATTTACAGGCAGCTTATTATAATCTCTGAGAGCTACAAAATCCAGTGCAAAGCTGTGTTATTTTTCCAAGACACCCTGGACTGATTATAAAACATAATCACAATATCTTGATGTTATATTCTAGAAATTCATCTATCTTCTTTCTTGCAATCTTTGTAGAAAATAAAAGGCAACACTCTCTTTTCTTGTCTTTCTCTTCTTTTCTCAAACTCAATGCTTACTAGACTGTTTCAGAAAAATTAAGCTGCAAAAATGAATAAAAATTAAAAAACAAAACATGTTGATTAAAAATAACTATTTTAAGTCATATTGTTTTAAAAATTAAAACAGGAAGCAATATGTTTTACAATGAACAACCAAATAGAGAATAAATGTGCATATATAACTATATATGCAGATGCAATAATATGTTCATATAATTCAAACATTATGTTACTGATTAATGATATTTTCTCACATTTCTTTCTATCCACCTTAAATTTCCTTATCTTTCATGAATAACGCTCCTATACATATCCCTTCAACTGTTTTGTTCTTCTTTAATAGTGGTAAACTGCAATCTTAGGGAAAGCCAGCTCTTAGCCTATTCCATGTCTGTCTACATACATCTGAATAACACTGGAGAACAGGCTTCTGTGCTGACTTGCCTTATTTTAATTTCATGATCAGTATTCTCAAGTGAGCCTTTAATGTTAACAGGTCATCACACTATATTTCTTCTGTTTGAGCCAGTCTCCTCCTTTCCTAGACTGTGGCACCATACTTCCCTCTACCTCTTTACACATTCTCTACTCGCCTCACAGTTGATGACCTTGCTTTCTCTTTTACAGAGTCATAAAAGCAATTTCCTGAATCATGCTGCTATTTATATCATCTTCAAAGGAAAGACAAAGCAAAAAAAAGGCTTTTTAAAACTACATTACTTATATCAAAACAAAAGTTAAAATTAACAAGGACATTCATATCAAAAAATCTGATGGTCAATATTTGCTCTTATCTCAAGTTATCGGTAGCATTTGATACACTTGATCATATTCTCCTTTTTGGAATTTCTTTGTTTACCTTTCAGGACATCATATCCTCCTGGTTAGGCCTCATTACACATTGATTCAAATATGAGGGGTTTTTTGTTTGTTTTTATTTTTGAGACAGAATTTCACTGATCATCCAGGCTGTAGTGCAGTGGCGTGATCTCAGCTCACTGCAACCTCCACCTCCTGGGTTCAAGCGATTCTCCTGCCTCAGCCTCCTGAGTAGCTGGGATTAAAGGCACCTACCATCACACCCAGCTAATTTTTGTATTTTTAGTAGAGATGGGGTTTTGCCATGTTGGCCAGGCTGGTCTTGAACCCCGACCTCAGGTTATCCACCAGCCTCAACCTCCCCAAGTGCTGTAATTAGAGGCATGAGCCAGTGCGCCCAGCCTCAAATATGTTTTCCGATTATTTTTTTAATTTGCTTGAACTGTTAACAGTGTCAACTGAAGGACTAAATCTATGAACATTTTGAAAAATGTATCTTCACTTCATGCAATAGTTAATTTCATGTGGCAATGTGACTGAACTATGGGGTGCTCAGAAATTTGGTTAAACATTATTCTAAGTGTGTCTGTGAGAGTTTCTGGATCAGTTTAACATGTGTTTGGGTAGACTGAATAAAACAGATTGCCCTGTTTAAAGTGTGTAGACCTCATCCAGTCTGGGTTCACCAGAGAATTTAGTTGAAGGACTGCAGGAAATCAAGTGGATGAGTAGGGAAGAAATTACTCTGTGTCTCTTTGTGCTGGAACATCAGTCCTCCGCTTTTGACTCAGATTCAGACTGCAATTTACATTGTTGTCTCCCCTGGCTCTCAGGCTTTTTGACTCCTACTGGAACTACCTCTCTACAGGTCTCTACAGGGTATCCAGTTTTCCAAATACAGATCTTGGAAATTCTCATCCATGTGAGACTATTACTTAGACTATCTGTCTATATACTTATCTAACTATCTACTTATCTACATACCTACTGTTATTCTATTGGTTATGTTTCTCTAGAAAACCCAGACTAACATACTTTCTTAATGATTTTATAGAGTGACCCAACAAAGTATCATTTGTCCACTGATAGCTCCCTTGATTATATTAGGAAAGGGCCTCTCTTCTAAAGTGCAAATTCTTATTCAGTTGTCTAGTTTATATCCTCACTTTGGTGTTCTAATAAATATCTCAGTCTTAACATGTTCAAAACCAGAGTAAACAGATCTTTTTTCCCTCCATGACTGTTTGTCCTAAAACTTGCTCCATTTTCCTTCCAATTCCTCATGCCAAAAGTTATCAATGGAGTTGTTCCTTTCTCTTATAACTCATGTCTAAGCACTTAAGCAAACACTTTTACTATAAATTCTAAATATGCCTGTAATTGAGAAACTTTTTAACATCCTTTAATTCATCCTTGTGTAGAAAATATTTGTTTTCTATATTATATAGAATATTTTCTATAGTATTGCAAAAGCTTCCTAAATTTCTATGCTTTTCTATTCTTGCCATATAGAATCTACTCTTAATGTGGCAGTCAGATCTATACTGTTTAATATTTGTAAGATCAAGCTTTCTCTCAACTCAAAAATCCCAGTAGCTATTGATGGTCAACCAGGTAATTTGAATCAACTTTTTATCTGAGAAAAGCTAGAAAAAAGTATGGAAATAGATATGCTAGTCATTGAAAACAACAAAAGACTGTGGAAGAGTTTGGGGTAAGACATAAAAAGAAGAAAGCCCAAGACTTGAATTTGTTATTTGAGGTCATTTTAACATTTTAACTAATTGCTGATTCCAGAAATGATGGATAAAAGAGACGCTAAGCAGAGCTTTCTATAAAGTCAGTAAGCACATGAGTCAAAAATCAGAGTCTAGTTTTGACAGACTAAGGGTAAAATCTCTTAACTTTGGTTAAAAAAATGTTGATATCTATATCAAAGACAGAAGGATAAAAATTCATTAATAAATCTCTCAAAAGATCGAAAACCAGCTTGAATGATCTCAATTTCTGATAAGAATAAGGCTACCTAATTGAATAGCTCCCAAGTCATCTGCCAGTCACAAAGGGAAATATCTCTGAAGGACAAAAATATCAAACTGTGTCTTAAATTATCTTCAAATTTTCATATATGTATTATATTTCTTATATGTAATATTCAGAACTTAATTAAAAATAACTTAGTATTTGAGAAGACAACATGTTAAGAAACAGAAGAAACAATGAATAATTAAAAGTGATCTAAAGGAGATCTAAAAAATTATAGAAATTGAATTTAAATAATTATGCTTGTATGCACAAGAAAACATATGACAAGATTGATATGTTTAGTAGGAAACTGAAAATTAGAAAAATAATCATAGGAAAATCTAGGAAAGAAAGTTACAACATTTGATATCAATCTATTAAATAAATTAAGCAGCACACTAGTAATAGCTGTTGAGATAGTGAAATACAAAGTAGTTCAGAAAAAAAAGATCAAAATGAAACAGAGAGATAAAGTAAGACACAAGTTCACATACAGAAAAGTGTAAAACAGACTATTGTATATGACATAATACACAAGCAGAGAGGACAGAGATGAGACAGAAATGATGTATTTAGAGAAAATGACAGATGATTTTACAATATTGATTAGTATCAACTTAAAAATTAAGTCATATCATAGCTTCACTTACCTTAACAAGATAATTCTTAGACAACTGGTCATATATAGGTAAATTGTTCTGGGAAGATATCCAGAGAATTGAAGTAGAGGGACTGAGTTGATTCCAACAAAAAAGAAAAGAATGTCAATTTGAAATTGCTTATTTGTGCTGGTTATCACAGTGGAATGATATTAGGAATTATGTAAAATATACCTCAGAATTTTTTATTTAAGGTGTTGAAGCCTTAGTAAAAAACTGCTGGGTCTTTTCAGCTACTGCCCAAGAGTTGTCATGGAGGTGTTAGCCCTATGCAATTCCAGGTGTATGTGAGAGCCATCATGTCTGAAGACCTACCTGCAAGCTACCCATGCAGAAGCAGCAGAAATTCCCAGGTAGAAAGTAAGAAATCTGTGGTGCAGCAGAAATGAATTACTACCAGGCTATAACTATGAATAGTTCATTTTGTAATAATAATCACAGGGGAAAAAACTATCGAGAAAGGGAGGGATGCAAACAAACTTTTTTTTTTTTTTTTTTTTGAGACAGTCTTTTTTTGTCACCCAGGCTGGAGTGCAGTGGTGTGATCTCAGCTCACTGCCACCTCCACCTCCTGGGTTCAAGTGATTCTCCTGCCTCAGCCTCCCAAGTAGCAGGGATTACATGCATGCACCACCACACTCAGCTAATTTTTGTATTTTTAATAGAGACGTGGTTTCACCATGTTGGCCAGGCTGGTCTTGAACTCCTGACCTCAGGTGATATGCCTGCCTCGGCCTCCCAAAGTGTTGGGATTACAAGCGTGAGCCACCACACTTGCCAAACAAACTTTTTAGATTTAGGAAATTTAGCATTTAGGAAAATGCTATCTAAACAAAAACAAAATTCCAGTAGGCACTTATCAAAATGGCTAAAATGAAAGACTGAAAATTCTAAATGTTGTCAAAGATTTGGAACAATTAGTAGTGAGAGTACAAACTAGTAAAATGCTTTGGAACACTTAGCATTTTACAAATGTCATTTTAAAAATTCTGCAAAAGTCTGCAATTTTCTAATATTCTGCAATGCATTTTGTATACAATATTATTGGGTATTTTTACAGAATTGATCTATAATTCCAAAGTTTGTATAAAAAAATAGTGGGACACAGGTAGATAAAGCAGGTTGGAAAAAGAAAGCATAATGAGGCATTGCACCCTACCAAATCCCAAGATATAACAAAGCTGTGTTAGTTTAAGCTGTATTGTTTTCCATGTAGAAACACATCAAGAGAAGAAACAAAATAGGGAGTCCAAAAACATATTATTGTATAAATAGAAACATAGCATATACTGGTATTAATGTCACTAACAGGGAAATTATTAATTTGGTTAAATTGGTTCACCATAAAGAGGGCAAAATGCTAGCTTACTTTATAACATATAAAACATTGATTATGTAGGTTGAGACTATAGTACATAAAACTTGTTTCTTAACCCAGTAACAGAAATAGCAAACCAAAAACTGAAAGAAAAATTAGCTGTATCATAGTGAAAAAATTAAAGGTTAACAAAAGCTGTTGTAGTAAAAGTACAAAGGTAAGTGAAAAATACATTTGTTAGATAACCAACAATAAAAATGGTATATGGAATGTAAGAGATCCCTTGGAGTAAGCAGGGGAAAGAATATAATACATGCAAAAAAGGTAGATGTATAGATCTGCAAATGGGGAAACCTAATATCTAAAAAGCATATGAAGTTCCCATCTGCTATAGTTTGGCTCTGTCCCCACCAAAATCTCATCTTGAATTCCCACATGTTGTGGGAGGGACCTGGGGGGAGGTGATTGAATTATGGGGGTGGGTCTTTCGTGCCCTGTTCTCATGATTGTGAATGAATCTCATGAGATCTGATGGTTTAAAAAAAAATGGGAGTTTCCTTGCACAAACTCTCTTTTTGCCTGCTGCCATCCACGTAAGACGTGACTTGCTCCTCCTTGCCTTCTGCCATGATTGTGAAGCCTCCTTAGCCATATAGAACTGTAAGTCTAATTAAACCTCTTTCTTTTGTAAATTGTCGAGTCTCAAGTATATCTTTATCATCAATATGAAAACGGACTAATACAGTAAATTGGTACTGGGAGTAAGGTGCTGCTGAAAAGACACCTGAAAATATGGAAGCGACATTGGAACTGGATAACAGGCAGAGGTTGGAACAACTTGGAGGGCTCAGAAGAAGATACAAAACTGTGGGAAAGTTTGGAACTTCCTAGGAACTTGTTGAATGGCTTAGACCAAATTGCTGATAGAAATATGGACAATAAAATCCAGGCTAAGGTGATCTCAGATGGAAATGAGGAACTTGTTGGGAAGTGGAGCAAAGGTAACCTTGTTATGTTTTAGCAGACTGGTGGCATTTTGTCTCTGCTCTAGAGATATTTGTAACTTTGAACTTAGAGTGATGATTCTAGATATCTGGCGGAAGAAATTTCTAAGCAGCAAAGTGTTAAAGGCATTCAGGTTTATAAGGGAAGCAAAGCATAAAAGTTTGGAAAATTTGCAGCCTGGCAATGCAATAGAAAAAGAAATGCCATTTTCTGAGGAGAAATTCAAACTAGCTACAGAAATTTGCATAAGTAACGAGAAGCTGAATGTTATTCCCTAAGACAATGGGGGAAATGTCTCCAGGGCATGTCAGAGGTCTTCAGAACAGCAACTCCCATCACAGGCCCAGAGGCCTAGGAGAAAAATGTAGTTTTGTGTGCTGGGCCCAGGGTCCCTGTGCTATGTGCATTCTAGGTACTCCATGCCCTGCGTCCCATCTGCTCCAGCTGTGACTAAAAGAGGCCAAGGTACAGCTTGGGCTGTTGCTTCAGAGGGCAGAAGCCCGAAACGTTGGCAGCTTCCACATGGTGTTGAGCCTGATGGTGCACAGAAGTAAAGAAGTGAGGTTTGGGAACCTCCGCCTAGATTTCAGAGGATGTATGGAAATTCCTGATTGCCCAGGAAAAAGTTTCCTGCAGGGGCAGGGTGCTCATGGAAAACCTCTGCTAGGGCAGTGCACATGGTAAATGCAGGGTCGGAGCCCACACACACAGAGTCT
The DNA here is from genome assembly GCF_003255815.1 of Theropithecus gelada. Lineage (NCBI taxonomy): Eukaryota > Metazoa > Chordata > Mammalia > Primates > Cercopithecidae > Theropithecus > Theropithecus gelada. The sequence goes on along the minus strand of NC_037685.1, from coordinate 7,223,721 downwards.
CTTCTAGGGCACTGCCTAGGAGAGCTGTGAGAAGAGGACCTCCCTTCTCCAGACCTCAGGATGGTAGATCCACTGACAGCTTGCACTGCACACCTGAAAAAGTCGCAAACACTCAACGCCAGTCCTTGAAAGCAGCCAGGAGAAAGGCTGTACCCTGCAAAGCCACAGGGGCGGAGCTGTCCAAGACTATGGGAACCACCTCTTGCATCAGCATGACTGGATGTGAGACATGGAGTCAAAGGAGATCATTTTGGAGCTTTAAGATGTGACTGTCGTGCTGGATTTCAGATTTGCATGGGGCCTTAGACTCTTTGTTTTGGCCAATTTCTCCCTTTTGGAATGGCTGTATTACCCAATACCTGTACCCCCATTATATCTAGAAGTAACTAACCTGCTTTTGATTTTACAGGCTTATAGATGGAGGGAACTTGCCTCCTCTCAGATGAGGGTTTGGCCTGTGAACTTTTGAGTTAATGCTGAAATGAGTTAAGACTTTGAGGGACTGCTGGGAAGGCATGATTGGTTTTGAAAATGTGAGGACATGAGATTTGGGAGGGATTGGGGCAGGATAATATGGTTTGGCTGTGTCCTCACCCAAATCTCATCTTGAATTCTCTCGTGTTGTGGGAGGGACCTTGTGGGAGGTGATTGAATTATGGGAGCAGGTCTTTCCTACGCTGTTTTTGTTACTGTGAATGAGTCTCATGAGATCTGATGGTTTTTAAAAAATGGGAGTTTCCCTGTACAAACCCTCCTTTTGCCTGCCACCAAACACGTAAGATGTGACTCGTTCCTCCTTGCCGTCTGCCATGATTGTGAAGCCTCCTTAGCCATATGGAACTGTATGTAGAATTAAACCTCTTTCTTTTGTAAATTGTCCAGTCTCAGGTATGTCTTTATCAGCAGTATGAAAACAGATTAATACACCATCCTTACTACTAACTGGAGACATGCTAATTTAAACGAGACATCATTTAGTTTCTACCAAAAATACAAAATTTAAAGGAAACGGGAAAAGATAAACCATTAAATACTAATATGATTTATCAATGGTATCAATTTGGAGAGTTAAAGTGATACTATCTACCAAAATAAAGTGTGCCCAAAGTCCAGTAATTACAAAACCCCAGCAAAACCTGGATACATTAAAATTTAGAATAACTTTTATAAGTGAACACAAAGATGTATAAATGAGTTTGTCTACAGCAATACTATTCACTATAACTTCAATGTACATAAATGTAGAAATAGATATATGAATGTTTTCTATGTATCTAATGAAAATATATACATAGAATATTTAAAATGGATGAGTGAAGTTTTCATATTTATCTCTGGAAAGATCACAAAACTAAACATTGAGTGAAAAAAGTAAGAAGAAAGATACATAACACAAAATTGTTCATGAACATTTAAAGACACACAAAGCAACAGTGTATCTTTCCTATGGATATGTATCTCAATAAAGATATAAAACATTAGTTGCAAGAACCCAAGTCAAAATTATCAGAGTATTTCACTGTTGCTTTTGTTGTTTTTTTATCCATCCAAGTGATGAATAAAATTGCATTTAAAAAATAGTTTTAAATGTTCAATTGTGGTAAAATACACATCCATTTCTAAATGTACATTCAGTGGTGTTAAGTACATTCACATTGTGCAACTATCATCATCCATCCAGGAAACCTTTATCTTGCAAAATTGAAACTCTGTTACCCATTAAAAATTCTGTACTCCAACCTCTGGCAAACACCACCAGCCTCTATGGATCTGACTTCCCCAGGGACCTTATATAAGTAGAATCATCAATTTTTATCCTTTTGTGACTACTTAGTTCACTTAGCATAATGTTCTCATGGTTCATATATGTAGCATGTAAAAAATATCCTTCATTTTTAAGACTGAATGATATTCCCTTGTATGTATATGCCACATTTTGTTCATTTATTCATCTATCAATGGACACTTGAGTTGTTTCCATGTTTTGTCTATTATGAATAGTGCGTCTATTATCATATTTTCTTATTTTTCCCATCTTGTTTGTTTCTCTTATATTTGGGAAATTCAAAACTGTCCATGGCATCAGTTTTTTAATGTTCCTTAGTGTCATTTCTTTTGTTAATACCATACGTCCAAGTAAATTTTGTATTTCTAATTCACTTTTCATTCTAGCTCTTATCTTTTTTTGTATCTTAACTGTCAGTCTCTTTATTTCAACTTATTTTTTATTAGCTGGGTCTAATTTACTGGGTCTTATTTGTGATTCATAAATACCATGTTTTATAGCCTATTTAAGATAATAAATATTTAATCTAGAACTACTAGTGACCATAGTTACCACTATGTTAAGAGAGCCAGTCTAACTATGAAGCCAAAAGCTGGAAGAGAAGAAGAAATAAAAACAGAAATTCAATGCCAGAAAAAGAAGAAAAAGATTCCCTTCTTGTTCCGTAGTAAATACTTTTCAAATAATACACTGTGTAAATAATTTTCAAGATATGTTTTTATTCTGTGTTTAAACATATATACACACATATATTACATAATTATATATGTAACTATAATATATAAATATATAATATCTATTATATATGTGTATATATACACATATAGCATTAACTGAAATTTATGAAAATCTTTGTTTTAGAAATAAAGCATGCTAATAATTTTTCCCTAATCCATATTTATGCATTGTCCAGCCATTTGTACATATTTTAGAACAATTTATTTTGTAATAGATATTCATCTGGTTTATGCTCTTCTGCTATTAAAAGGAATCTTTTGCTTTTACTACCAGGTTCTACAGTAATCTTAGCAGACAGGATATATGACCAGAAATCCTAAATACATACACACATATCACTACCAGATATTATCTCATCCTCTTCACTAAACACAGAAAATCTTCATTATTCATGGATTCTATATTTGAGGATCTATTAGCTATAATTCATTGTAATCCCTAAATCAATAATTATGGTGATTTCACAGTCATTTGCGGACATGTGCAGAGTGGCGAAAATTTGAGTCATCAACCTGAACATTCCCCACTGCGGTTGAACAAGACAATACTATGCCTTCTTGTTTCAGCTCTCTCACTGTAAATAAATGCCATTATTTTCCAATTATGGAGTACAGTGTTTTATGATTTTTTTTGTTTTGCTTTTTCTTGGTGATTTTACTGTTTAAAGTGGCACCAAATATAGTACTCAATGTTGTCTAGTGTTCCTAGGCATGAAAAAACTGTTGTGTCCTATGGATAATATATATGTGTTAGATAAGATTCTTTCAAGCATGAGTTATAGTGCTGTTGGTCATAAGTTCAATGTCAATGAATCAAAAAATATATATATTATAAGGTGTCTTCTAACCGAAACACACATAAAACAAGGTTATATGTTGATTGGTTGACAGAAATGTTGAACCAGATGCTCGCAGAAATTTAACTCTGTATTCCTCCTTGGAGCAATGACTCAGTCTATACAGGCCCTGAATTATGGCGGTTGTACTTACAATTTTTTGATTTTACAATTGTTTGAAAGCTATAAGCATTGAATAATAACTATATTTCAAGTACTCATTGTTTTTCACTTTCAGTACAGTATGCAATACGTTACATGTCATATTCAACAATTTATTATAAAATAGGCTTTGTTTTACATGATATTGCCCACTTTTAGACTAACGTGTGTTCTGAACACATTTAAGGTAGGTTAGGCTAAGCTACAATGTTTGGTAGATTAGATGTTTTAAATGCATTTTCAACATAGGACTTTTTCAATTAATGATATGTTTATCAACACGAAACCCCATCATAAGCCAAGGATCATCTAATTTCTAATTCAGTGTTCACAATAAATTTGTAGAACTTACTCACCTCAAATAAACAGATTCAGTCGAATTTTGCTTTGTTTGTAAATGCTGTATCTCCCAAGATGTAACACAGTGACATTCTTAACTATTTATTTATTTATTTGAGACGGAGTCTCGCTCTGTCGCCCAGGCTGGAGTGCAGTGGCTGGATCTCGGCTCACTGCAAGCTCCACCTCCCGGGTTCACGCCATTCTCCTGCCTCAGTCTCCCGAGTAGCTGGGACTACAGGCGCCCGCCACCTCGCCCGGCTAGTTTTTTGTATTTTTTTTTTTTTTTTTAGTAGAGATGCGGTTTCACCGTGTTAGCCAGGATGTTCTCGATCTCCTGACCTCGTCATCTGCCTGCCTCGGCCTCCCAAAGTGCTGCGAATGACCAGTTATTTTCCTTGCATGGAGGGACATTGAAGGTAAGTTGCTTTCTTCAGCTAAAGACAGAAAGAGAGAAATATCTTCAGTGAAAGATAGAATGGTCACATGACAGAAGTAAAATGATGTTTTCATGCTCTCTTTGCAAAAAAAGACACCAAAATAAAGGTAACTGTGCAGTTTTCTGGCCATTAAAATTTTTCTGTGAAGCAATGGTAAACAAACTTTTTTTTCTGATGCCAGGTGAATAACCTGGATAAACTTCTGACAGTATTGTAGGAGCGAGTCACTAAGTGTGTGTTTCAAGTCAATTTAATTGCCTTTGTCCTTAGTTGATGTTACTTATAGATGGTTCACTGCATATTTTATTATTAGTGTCACATTTCACTATCTTTTTATGAATATTCATTATATTTATTGAAAACGTGAGAATTTATTTTAAAAGTATTATGTTAGAAAGGTAAAATTTTATGCCAAATGTCTATTTATGTATTAAAAGCTGGTCTTCTGAAGATCGGAAGCAGTACACAAAATTTATTAGAAAAAATAATTTTGTATTTTGAGATGTTGCATACCATATTCTGGCTCTGAAATATAAATTTTTAAAAATCTTAAATAAAAACACATTGCTCCTTCACAGCTTAAAGATACAGAGTATTACTGTATCTGGATGTATTAATACACTGACTATTTTGTGTGTTTTATTTATGATATTGACTAGGATATAACAGTCAATATTATAACACTGACTTATAACATAATATTGACTAACAACATAATATTATAATGTGATGTCGCTAATGGGCAGTGTAAAAAGATATTTCACTCAACAGGTAGAGGATTACTGGAATGCTGGAAGAAAAACTGCTTATTTCAGTTTGTTTGTTTTTTTTTTTAATTGGCAAGTAAGTGATTTATACAAGCTGGAAAAATAAGACATAAAGTAGGTTAAAAAAAAAAAAAAAAGGTTACCATTATTAAGTTGGTATTTAAATAACCATCAAAAGGAATGGCCTATTTTAAGCCCAGGCAGAATGACTGAAAGCAATTGAAATTGCCAAATCTGTTTGAATAGACCCATAATAGATTTTTCAAGACTTCGAGATTTTGATGTTCCAAAGATGATGTTTCAAATAAAGATTTTCAATAATACAGAAAGATTATGGTAAACATATTTTTATCATTAAAATAAATAAATAAATAAATAAACACCAGATGGCTTTCAAGAGGAACAGTTTAAAATATGAAAAAAAGCAATCCAGCTAAGGAAAACAAATGGAGATATCAGTGCAACACTATAAATAGAGTCCTACCTTTCACTTTATTTAAATTTTACCTCGCAGTTTGCCTCTGAAAATTTTAAATTCTTCCTACCTTATTATGAAAATTATTATTTCTTGCTACACTGACACAGTGTATTTCTTTTGATAAAGAAAAGGAATATTATAATTTTCATAGACTATTTTGGTAATCAAAACATATTTCCATAAAATAAGTCAATTATCTAAGGAAGAATAACTCCCAAATCCTGAAAACTAGAAGATGCAGTTAGTTTTATTATTACTATTATTATTATTGGAGGAACACTTAACATGAGATCTACCAGCTCTTAAAAAGTTTTAAGTGTACAATACCATGTTGTTAACTCTAGGCCAGATGATGTACAAATCTCTAGAAAACGTGAGCTTTGTAGCAGTTGAATGATAACTTCCTATTTTCCCTTCTCCCAAGCCCTTAGTCACAATCATTCTGGTCTCTGCATTTTCTTTTTGACTATTTTATATACCACATATAAATGTACTGCATATATATTATTATTTTAAAAGACACATTTTTCATCCCCATTAGTTTTCTTTCATCTGTTTTCCTAAACAAAACTTACTATACTAATATACTCAGGGATATTAAACATATCCTACATCAGTAAATGACTAAATTACAATGTCCTTGAGCTATTTTGGTAGTACAAGGCAAAATTTTCTACCCAATCTTTCAAGAAGAACTGAAATTCAGAAGTAAGTTCATTTGGAATATTCTAAATTTCAAATATCACTTTGTGGATCATTCAGCACATAATTTAAAAAGAAAAATGTATACATATTATTAAAACATTGTTGTATTAATTATTTTTATCTGAAGATGGCCGTTAGAGAAAAATCTAATCATTATACAATCCACATAGATGTCCATGCTTGTAACAAAAATATTTTAAAAAGAAAAAAAAAAAAACTAGTTTTTTGGCCTGGGCTATGAGATGAGATGACAAAGGGAACATCAACATTTAGAATGTCTCACAGGAAAACATGCATGGTGTGTTGCCATTGTGGTTTTAATGGTTTCCACATATTAAAATGAGGCTTACCTGCTAACCACAAACAAAAGTATTAATGTAACTGCAATATGAAGGCTAAACAACAAAATGCCATCGGTACTGGCTGAATAAAGCACCTAAAATTTGTGCACTGCAGATTCAGGCACAGGTGCTCTGCAGGAATAACACAATGCCAAGAGGCAGCTTTGCAGCACCCAGTTCATATTAAAGATTTGAGAGATTAAGTAAAACTGATAGTTTAAAAAATATTTTTAAATGTGTGTGTGTGTGTGTATCTTCAAAGTACTTTGAAATGATTTCTACCTTCCACTTATATACCACATATTAACTTAGAGACTCACACTCATATTGGAAAAAAATACATTACAATTTGATGTCTAAATCCTGTTAAAATTTATCTGCCATTTTTATTTAAATTCAAAGACCTAAGTGATCATAAACGATTATGATTATCATTAAACAGATTTTTATTTGTTTACTATTCTTCATGGTCAGAATAGTATTGCATATATTTATTCTCAGATTTGAGTACAGTTTTAAAGTTCTCTTTAGAAAAATTGTAAATAACACACTATTTTCCCTTAAACTTCTCTAACATATTTAAGATATATCAGTTAAATTGCTCAGAGAACATCATCCCATGTTAGTATCAGTTTAAGATAAGACAATTAAACAAGTAAATCGCAACAGATATCAGTTAATACATTCCATAGCACATATTGGTGATTCTATGACCATATTGCTAGAGGCACATTTGCTTTGTTGGTTTGTTCATTTTTTAGTTCTATTATAGTATCACTTATAATGTTATTTCATAATTTCATTGGTTATGTGCCATCTAATGGAGCTTCATAGTCTTCTTCCTTTGGAGAGGCCTACAAATAACAGAATAAGTGTGCGGCAGCTAGTTATTATATGGATCTTAGAACAAGTGACCCATAAACTGAGCAACATGTCAACCACTTATTAGTTTAAAATTCCTCGAGTATCCTATCATCTTATTTTAAATTTTTCTCACTTCCATCCATTAGAGTTCTGTAGGTTGTGATAATGGAAAATTCTTTTATACAAATTTTAGGCATAAAAACTGAAAAAATAAAAATAATCCACTAGGTTTACCGACTCTTTGGAAGCTCATTAGGAAATGCTTTCATTCTTATTATTTCTTATTATTTTGTTCTCAAATCAAAATCTACAAAGCATTTAATATAAGTAATACATATGAATATGTCAATATACTATCTGTGGTATTTGAGACCTAGTTAGCATTTTTATTGAACTTCTGTTGTTAACATTTTCAGAAATTGACTAATATTAATTACCAATTTAAATCCATATTTTGATACCATGGTCACTATTAAATGGGTCATTTCAGCGGTAATAGCTCTTCCTAAGAGCCATACTTCAATTTCAGCAGATTTCAGTGTTAATAATTAAAGTGTGCATGTACCACAACCTATTTGTCATGGTAACTAGACAGCCTAAGACATTAACATGATTCTGCTCTTGATGAAAGACACCATTCCATTCCATTGCTATTTTCAAAGCAATTCACTTTTCTTAATCTAGTCTAATTAAAGGATACTGGTTATTTACCTGGCATATAAAAGTAATAATTCCATATCTTAATAGTAATCTGGGGAGGTATGATTGCTAAATGTGCTTTTCACTGTGTAGGAAACATCGCATCTAATTTATTGTAGCTGTTTTGTTAGTTCTGCAAAATCTACTATCACTGGCATCATTAAAGGACTAACAGCATTCCTCTGTACATATTCATCTTCAAGGACTCGGAAATGTAAAATGTGCAAATTTCTTCTCTCCATCTCTTAATTTCCTACAGTTTACATTGTATCTCAAAGAGATAACTAACACACTTGAGCAGCATGTTATGAGTTAGCAGCTCTGAGATCAAAGTTCTGTCTTGATTATTCTAGCTACGGGATCTAAAACAACTTACTTATCCTCCCTGAACCATAGTTTTCTCTCGAGTATTATATAAACTGTTCTCCTTCTGGCTTTGAAATTGTGTAAGGCTACTCTTATAATAAAAGCTAGAATTAAACAAAAACTCTACTCTAGAAAATGTACTTTGAAGTCATATGATACACATCACTGTATTAATATATTAATGGAATATGTTTTCCCTGTCATAGATATGTTACTATTGAGGCACTGACATATAAAAGTAATAGGCACTAAGGCATTATTGAGGTCAGACATTGTGAAATTTCTGATCAGATCCCTGAAAGTAGAAAGTCAGCTCTCTACTGAAAAGTGCATACTGAATTGTAAAAGTGTGCCTATTACTACTAGTGAGTGAAGGGAATGGCATTGTTGTCTATCTGGCTTCATGACCCTGGCTTCCTCCTGAGGGAATTAAAATTTTCTTAATGTATAAATTCCTCACTCATCCATATGCTTCACTAGAAGCTGATGTCAACCCTACCATAAGGGGTGGTCTTGAATGGGCTAAGACACGGTTTGAGACACAGTTTGAGACCTTGGCACTATTGATGCTTTTCATCTGGGTATGTATTTGCTGTGGGCAGGGGCTGACCTGTATTTTACAGGATTTTTAGCAGCTTCCCTGGCCTCTGTCCACTAGATGCCAGTAGCGGTGTCATAATTGTGATAACCAAAAAAAAAAAAAAAAAAAAAAAAAAGAAACAATGTCTCCAGATATTGCCAAATGTCCCTTCTAGGGCAAAATCACTCCTAGTGGAAAATCACTTTCAGGATACTCTAACTCTCTGTCAATGTTTGGCTCAAAATCATATTAATATAAGAAGAAGTCCTTGGGAAAGATTCTAGGGAGATTTTCAGCACTTCCAAGAAGGGGTAATGGGGAAAAGCTACTTGTCTTCTTCCTCTGAATTATGTAACATCTGGATATGATATCTAGAACTGATGCAGCCAGTATTCTGTAAATCTTAGGATAAAGCCAATTGATGGATGCCAAGGTAAAAGCCAGAAAGACTATACCAAAACTAGTTACTTTATTTTTATTTCATTTTTTTGATTTTACAACATAAAAGAAATACTGTTTAGTTACCAAAAATCAAGTGAACTACTATTAACTTGAAAATCCATGACATATAGATATGACTAATTTTGAAACATATTTTATCTCTGTAAAGTCTGAGAACTAGCAAATGCTATAGTTTAGTGCAAAAGTAATCACGGTTTTCACAATTCCTTTTAATGGCAAAAAATAGTTTGAGCTAAGGCTAATTAAGCTTTTAGTATTAAATTATGATGTAGAGATGATTTTATCCCCACAGCTTTGATATTTGACTTTTTTTTTCCTCACATAACAGCTGTTTTCAATCTGACTTCAAGGTTTGTAACGTACTTTTCTGTATTAGTTCTACCATGTATTGCTGAAATTCAGATACATCACAAGTCAGTCTACCATAACAACATGAATCATAACTTTTCATGGTCTCTAGGCTTAAAAAATGAATTTTAAGGAAGAAGAAATTCCCTTGTCTATTGAGTAAATTATGACCTTTAACTTAAAAGAGGTACTCCCTAGAAGACAATATTTTTCATCTTTCCTATCCCAAGTGAATGAAGAATATAAAAATTTACTTCTCCGCTTCCTAAAAAGATTATCCTTTTTGTTTCTAAATAATAAAATTTATTTCATTGTCTCATCAAATTATCCCTTGTTAAGAAATTTCTGGCTCATCACCTGTTGATGGAGAAGTCTAACATGAAATCTCAGGAATGTGCAGATTCAGGTGCAGAATCCCTTCTTCCTCACAGCTTACCTTCATCCAATATGTGTGACAACTCAGACATGTTGATGAATTTGCTGCAGAAGACCCCAAAATTATATTTTGACTTCATTATTACTGTATTTCTTGAAAATCTCTTACATAGGATAATCATTTTCAAAAACAAGCATGGATCTAAGATTTGAAATTCCAGTCATATTAAATTTTTACATCTGTTCTGATCCCATATCTTATTCTTCCGGATTACACCCTTTAGTGCCCCAACACCAATATTTTCTTTTTTTTTTGTCACACAGGACTTCTGTGCAATGAGGCTATTTTTCATATCTTTTCCTTCTTTGATAACCTCTCTTCTTTCCTATATACAATAAATATTAAGATCACTGATTATAATAACTCCTTACTAAATACTATTAGATTCCTTGCTCCATCTCACTTTGCCATACCTGCGTGACAAAATCAGCATTTTAGTTACATCTAAATGTAGGCTACTCTGACTCTGAACTAATGCAGTAAAATGTGAATACCACCATAAATAATTTCATTTGGCTTCACTTTATTGTATTTCATAAATATTGCTGTTTTATAAATTGAAAGTTTGTAACACACCTCTGCTAAGCAAATACCTCTGACATTTTTCAAATAGCATGTGCTTGCTTTGTATCTCTGTGTCACATTTTGGTAATTTTTACAATAGTCAAACATTTCATTCTTATAATATATGTTATGTTGATCTGTAATGGAGATCTTTGATGATACCATTATAATTATATTGGGTCACCATGAACTGTGCCCCAATAAGACTGCAAACCTAATTGATAAATATTGCATGTGTTCTGACTGCTCCACCGACCTGCTTTCATCTCTCTCCCTCTCCTCAGGACTCCATATTTCCTGAAACACAACAGTATTGAAATTAGTCCAATTAATGACACTACAATGGCTTATAAGTGTTCAAGTGAAAGGAAAAATCACACATCTCTCACTTTAAGTCAAAAGCTAGAAAGGTCACTGATCTCTACCCTGGTTATAGCTTATTGGTGAAGAAGGGAGTTAGGGCCCTGCCTGAAGGCAGAAACCCAGCTGAGTGGCAGAGCACCAAGGTCCTACTGCTCGATCTGCTAAGTGATGACCCCATGAAGGTCACTTCTCTGGTAGCTTCAGTTTCTCATGAGTGAATTGTACAGATTAAAAGTTGGTCTTTGTCAGCTCTGACATCCTATGGCTGATATGGTTTGGCTCTGTGTCCCCACCCAAATCTCACCGTGAATTGTAATAAACCCTACATATTGTGAGAGGGACTCGGTGGGAGGTAATTGAAGCATGGGTGTGGATTTTTCTTATGCTGTTCTTGTGATGTGAATAAATCTCACAAGATCTAATGGTTTTATAAAGAGGAGTTCCCCTGCACATGCCCTCTTGCCTGCCGCCTTGTAAGATGTCTTTTTGCTCGTCCTTTGACTTCTGCCATGATGGTGAGGCCTCTCAAGCCATGTGGAACTGTGAGTCAGTTAAAACTCTTTCCTTTACAAATTACTCAGTCTCAGGTATGTCTTTACTAGCAGCATGAGAACAGACCAATACAGTAAATTGGTACCATGTGGTGGGGCACTGATGTAAAGATATCCAAAAATGTGGAAACAACTTTGGAACCAGGTAACAGGCAGAGGCTGGAAGAGTTTGGAGGGCTCAGAAGAAAACAGGAAGATGTGGGAAAGTTTGGAACTTCCTAGAGACTTGTTGAATGGTTTTGACAAAGTGCTGATAGTGACATGAGCAAGAAGGTCCTGGTTGAGGTGTTCTCACAAGAAGATGAGGAATTTGTTGGGAACTGGAGCAAAGGCGACACCTGCTATACTCTAGCAAAGAGACTGATGGCATTTTGTCACTGTCCTAGAGATTTGTGGAACTTCAAACTTGACATGATGTAGGGCATCTGGCAGAATAAATGTCTAAGCAGCAAGGTGTTCAAGAGGTGACTTGGGGGCAATTAAGAGCATTCAGTTTTATTTATTCACAAAAATAAGTTGAAATTGGAACTTATGTTTAAAATGGAAGCAGAGCATAAAAGTTCAAAAAATATGCAGCCTGAGGATGCAACAGAAAAGAAAACCCCATTTTCTGATTACAAATAAAAGCTGGCTACATAAATTTACATAAATAACAAAGAGCCAAATGTTAATCCCCAAGACAGTAGGGAAAATGTCTTCAGGGCATGTCAGGGATCTTCCCGGCAGGCCCTCCCATCACAGGACTAGAGGCCTAGGAGGAAAAAATAGTTTTGTGTGCTGGGCGCAGGGCCCCCTCTGCTATGTGCAGCCTAGGGATGTGGTGCTGTACATCCCAGTCACTCCAGTTATGGCTAAAAGGGGCCAAGGTCCAGCTGGAGCTGTGGCTTCAGAGACTGTAAGCCCCAAGCCTTGGCAGTTTCCTTGTGATGTTGAGCCTGTGGGTGCACAGATGTCAAGAACTGAGGTTTGGAAACCTCTTCCTAGATTTCAGAGGATATATGGAAACAGCTGGAAGTCCAGGAATAAGTTTGCCATAGGGAAAGGGCCCTCATGGGGAACCTCTGCTAGGGCAGTGTAAAAGGAAACTGTGGGGTCAGAGCCCCCACACAGGGTCTCCACTGGGGCACTGCATAGTGGAACTGTGAGAAGAGAGCCACCATCCTCCAGATACCAGAATGGTAGATCCACTGACAGCTTGCATCGTGCACCTAGAAAATCTGCAGATACTCAATGCCAGTCCATGAAGGCAGGCAGGAGGGAGGCTGTACCCTGCAAAGCCACAGGGGCAGAGATGCCTGAGGTCATGGGAGTCCAAATCTTGCACCAGCATAACCTGGATATAAGGCATGGAGTCAAAGAAGATCATTTCAGAGTTTTAAGATTTGGCTGCCCCATTGAATTTTGGACTTGCATGGGGCCTATAACCTCTTTGCTTTGGACAATTTATCTCATTTGGAACTGATGGATTTACTCAATGCCTATACTCTCATTATATCTAGGAAGTAACCAGCTTGCTTTTAATTTTACAGACTTGTAGCCAGAAGGTACTTGCCTTGTCTCAGATGACACTTCGGACTTTTTGGTTAATGCTGGAATGAGTTAGTTAAGATTTTGTGGGACTGTTGGAAGGCATGATCAGTTTTGAAACCTAAGGACATGACATTTGGGAGGAGCTAGGGGCAGAGTGATATGGTTTGGCTCTGTGTCCTGATCCAAATCTCACCTTGAAATTTAATAATCCCCATGTAGTGGGAAGGACCCAGTGGTAGGTAATTGGCTCATGGGGGCAGGTTTTTTCCCTGCTGTCCTCATGATGTGAATAAGTCTCAGGAGATCTGATGGTTTTATAAAGGGGAATTCTCCTGCACATGCCCTCTTGCTTGGCACCATGTAAGACGTGACTTTGCTTTTCCTTTGCATTCCATCATGATTGGGAGGCCTTTCTAGCCATGCAGAACTGTGAGTCAATTAAACCCCCTTCCTTTATAAATTACCCCATCTCAGGTATGTCTTTATTAGCAGGTGAGAACAGACAGATACAATGGCTGACTATAGACATCAGATTTCAGTTCTTCTCTAAAAAATGGATCAAAGTTACTGGTGAATGGGAAAATTCTGGGGGGGGGAAAAAAAAAAAAAACTGAAGGAAGACAGCCAGAAATTGTAGGAGTGCCCATGGGAAAAAAGCTGGGGCAAAGAAGAGAAAAGTCAAACGAGTCTGCCCGAGATCAAAACCAGAGAAACTCAGATCCTCACAGAAAGGATAGGTAGGAGTGCTTTTCTGCTGCCTTCACCACTGTGAAAATCGGATGGCCATTAAACTGGTCGGAAACCCTGTGTCCTTGTGACCCAGGGCATTAACACTGATGGTGGCAACTTGAGGAATTCCTGAGAACAAACCAGGTGGCCAGTTGTGTGCCCACACTCCTCTCAGACCCAAACCGAGATAGTTGGTGCTATACTGGTTATGCCTTCATAGTAGGGTACTGCTCTGGCCAGGGGTTGTCTGCCTTTGAGTCATCACACCACCAGATCCCCCACAAACATACCCCACAATGCACTCTCACCTTGGAAAGCACAGAGGACCAGTGGGTACCAGAGTACCTGAGAAACTCCTAAAGATATAACCCTCTGTGTAAGCTGCCCCTAAGGGAGGGGAGAACAAAGCCTGCCAAAACCCCCTTAGGGACAAAGAAAATGTGTGCATACTACCAATCTACAAAGGAGAAAGCACCAACTCCCAGGAAAAAGGAACAAAGAAACTGTGTGCATACCACCAATCTACAAAAGAGAAAGCACCAACTCCCAGGAATAAAAATGGAGAGGGTAACCATCTTGCACCTCCTCACTATACCCTGGTACAGATACAACAGTGGTTCTTCTTGCTGGGGGCTGGCACATTTACATTTTGAAAAAGCATTTTTCATACTTTTTGTGGTGGCTTCACTCCTGCTGAAAGTGAGTCCATGCTGCTTGGGCTTATATGAAGGATGTGGCCCAATTCCCCTTCGCTACACAGAACAGCAGCATCCCTGCAATGGAGGATGGATACCTTACAGAGTTGCCTGCTCTGGACGGGAAGAAGAGGCTCTGTTCCATGTGCATTTTAGTGGTAGCCATAAGAAGAGAATATCTATGATCCCCACCTGCATTGTGGCTGGGAAATAAAGGAATAATTCTTTATAACCCGGTAGTCACAAGTCCTGTGATGGGACACAGTAGGGAAGCAGATTGTATTTCTGCTGGCTCAGGAAAGGAAGCCAGCTCCTGGCTTCTTCCCTTGAGAGCTCAGGGCAACCCAAAGTTATATTTTTCTGCCACCATCCCAGTAGTGCTTCCATTTATCATCAGCCTAAGGGTAAGCCAGCTCTTAGTCCTAAGCACCATCAACTGGACTGCAGTCTGAACTGTACCCCCAAATAAAAACCCTACTGCCAGAAAAGCTTAGTGCTACTCCATGAATAAGCTTCTTGAGACTTCTATACATTCAGCCCTATAGGAGATAGTATGTCCATGCGTATGTCCAATACATTGCTGCAATAAGCAACATCTGAAAAAACACTGTACAAAAGCTATCCACAACCCAAAGAACAAGTACAGATCCTTAGCCAACTAAACGTATGCAAACCTGAAAACAAATAATCATATGCAACATATATCACAGTTATACCATCAAGGGAAGAAAGAATTTTAAAATATATAAAAGTCCCATCCAAATGACAGCAAATTCAAAAATAAGAAGCAACATTTTCCTCAGATGAGAAGGAATAGCATAGGAACTCTGGCAGTACAAAAAGCCAGAGTATGTTGACACCCCCAGATGATCACACTAGTTTTTTTAGCAATGTTTTCTAACTAACCTGAAAAGTCTTAAATGACAGATAGGAAATTCAAAATGTGGATTGCAAAGAAACTCAATGAGAGTGAAGAAAAAGTTGAAATCTAACACAAAGAAACAAGAAAAGTGATTCAGACTGTGATGACAAGATAGCTATATTTGAAAAAATATATAACTTCTGGTATTTAATACTTCCTTAAAAAATTTTCAAAATACAGGTGGAAGCTATAACAATAGGCTAGACCAAAAAGAATGAATTTCAGAGCTTGAAGACCACTCTTACAAATTAACTCTGTCAGAAAAAATAAATAAATAAATAAAAATGAAAATTATATGGGATTATATAAAATGATCAAATCTATGTTGTATTGGCGTTCCTGAAAGAGAAGATAAAATAGTAAGCAATTTGGAAAACATTTGAAGAAATAAGTCAGTAAAACATCCCTAACCTTGCTAGAGAGGTTAACATCCCAACAGAAGAAATTCAAAGAACACCCACAAGATACTATACAAAATGACCATCCTCAAGGCATATAATCATCAGACTATCCAAGATGTGTGTAATAGAAATATATCTTAAAGGCTAGAGAAAAGAGCCAAACTGCCTTTAAAGGAAATACCATCAGACAAACAGTATGTTTCTCAGCAGAAACTTTGCAAGCCAAAACAGATTGTGGATGTAGTTTTAGCCCTTTTAAGAAAAAAAAAACTTGTCAGCAAAAAATGTCATATACTGCCAAACTAAACTTCAAAGGCAAAGGAGAAATAAAATCTTTCCCAGACAAGCAAATTCTAATGGAATTTGTCACCACCGGACCAGCCTTACAAGAAGTGCTCAAAGCAGTTCTAAACATGGAAACAATAGAATAATACCACCATATAAGAACATAAATGCACATAAATACAAAGCTTATAAATCCTATATAGCAATTACACAATTAAGACCACAAAGCAACTAACAACACTATGAAAGGTATAAGATCTCACATATAAATATTAATATTGAATGTAAATGGGCTAAATGTTCTACTTAAAGTCATAGAGTGGTGAATTTGTGTTTTTTTTTTTAATTCTTTTTTATTATTATTATTTTTTAATGGCCCAACCTTCTGCTGCATTTGAGAGACCAATCTCATGTGTAATGATAGCCACAGACTCAAAATAAAGGATGGATAAAGATCTATTACACAAATGGAAAACAAAAAAGAGCAGCTGTAGCTATTTGCTACATTAGATAAAACAGAATTTAAAACAATAACAGTAAAAAGAATAAACAAAGGCAAAGAAGGGCATTTACAATGATAAAGGTTTGAATTGAACAAGATTTAATCAACTTAAAAATATACATGACCAACATTGGAGTATAAAGATTTCTAAAACAAATACTATTAGAACTAAGAAAAGAGATATACATCCATACAGTAATAGTGAGGGACTTAAACACCCCGCTGACGTCTCTAGACACATCATCAAGTCAGAAAACTAACAAGGAAACTCTGAATTTAATTGGACTCTTGACCAGTTGGATCTAATAGGCATCTACAGAATACTCCACCTAACTACCACAGAATATACACTTTTCTCATCTGCACAAAAAACACTCTACAATACACCACATGCTTGGTCATAGAGCAAGTCTCAATAAATTAAAAAAAAAAAAAAAATCACAAACATACCAAGCATATTATTGGACCACAACAGAATAAAATTAGAAGTCAATACCTAGAAGAACTCTCAAAACCTCAACTATATGGAAACTAAATAACATGCTACTGTATGACTTTTGAATAAATGACAAAATTAAGACAGAAATAAAAAAAGCTTTTGGAACAAATAAAAATAGAGACACAACATATCAAAACTACTGAAATGCAGCAAAAGCAGTGTTAATGTAGCATTAATGCCTACATTAAAAATATAGAAATATCTCAAATTAACAACCTAACATTGCACCTAAAGGAACTAGAAAAACAAGTACAAACCAAACCCAAAGGTAGCAGAAGAAAATAAATACAAATTCTGAGCTGAACTAAGTAAAATTGAGGCCAAAAATAAAACTTCCAAAAAAAAAAAACAGAACAAAAAGTTTGTTCATTGAAAGAATAAACAAAATTTATATACTGGTAGTTAGATTAACCAAGAAAATACTGAGAAGATTCAAATAAGCAGAATTAGGAATGACAAAGTTAAAATTATAAGTGATAGCAC
Organism: Theropithecus gelada; assembly: GCF_003255815.1. Lineage (NCBI taxonomy): Eukaryota > Metazoa > Chordata > Mammalia > Primates > Cercopithecidae > Theropithecus > Theropithecus gelada. The sequence continues at coordinate 7,205,851 of NC_037685.1, read as the reverse complement.
AGAAATCCAAAAAAAAAAAAAAATCCTCAGAACTACTACAAACATTTCTATGCATACAAACTAGAAAACCCAAAGAAATCATGACATTTCAGTGAACATGCAACCTCTTAACACTGAACCAAGAAGAAATGGAAATCCTGAAAAGACCAATAATGAGTTACTAAATTGAAACAATAATAACCATTTACCAAACACCCCCCCCCCCAAAAAAAGCCCTTGAGTAGACAAATTCAGAGCAAAATTCTACCAGATGTATAAAGAGTTGGTATCAATCTTGCTGAAACTATTCCAAAAAATCAAGGGATTGCTCCTTAACTCATTCAACAAAACCAGTATCATCCTGATACTAAAATCTGTCAAGGACATAACAAAAGAGGAATCCTACAGGCTAATATCCCTGATGAACATAGACACAACAACAAAATACTACCAAATCAAATCCAGCAGCACATGAAAAAGATAATTTATCATGACCAAGTGGGATACAAGGGTGATTCAACATATGCAAATCAGTAAATGTGATTCACCACATAAACATAATTGAAAACAAAAACCATGTGATGATCAAACTATCCACAACATTCCCTTTACCTAAAGCCTAATACAGAGAGAGTACCTAACTCTCTTCAATTTCAAGAAGACCAGGAGAGGTGAAGAAACTACAGAATACAAGTTTGAAGCTAGAAGAGGTTATTTCATGAGGTTTAAAGAAACAAGCCATCTCCATAACATAAAACGCAATGTTAAGCAGCAAGCGCTTATGTAAAAACTACAGCAAATTATTCAGAAGAATTAGTTAAGACAATTGATGAAGGTGGCTAAACTAAACAACAGATTTTCAATACAGACAAAATAGCCTTCTATTGGAAGCAAACAGCATCTAGGACATTCATGGCTAAAATGAAGTCATTGCCTCATTTCAAATCTCCAAAGACAGGCGAATTCTGTTGTTAGGAGCTAATGAAACTGGTTACATTACCAATGTTCCTTTACCATTCTGAAAATCCTCAGGCCCTTAAACATGCTAAATCTACTCTGCCTGTGCTCTGTAAATAGCACACACAAACACACAAAAAACCTAGATGAAAGCATATCTGCTTACAGCATGATTTACTGAAATTTCAAGCCCACTGTTGAGATCTACTGCTCAGCTAGAAATATTCCTTTCAAAATATTACTGTTCATTGACAATGCACCTGGTTACCAGGAGCTCTGATGGAGACGTACAAGGAGATTAATGTCATTTTCATGCCTGCCAACACAACATCCATTCTGCATGCCATGAGTCAAGAAGTAATTTTTACTTTGCATCTTAATATTTAAGAAATAGAGTTTGAAAGTCTATACCTGCCATAGATGGTGATTCCTCTGACAGATATCAGCAAAGTGAATTGAAAAACTTTTGAAAATAATTCACCATTCTATACAACATTAGGAATATTTGTGATTCATGGGAATGTTAACAGGAGTTTGGAAGAAGTTGATTACAATCCTCATGGATGACTTTAAGGGTTCAATATTTAAGTGAAGAAAATAACTGCAGAGGTATTGGAAATAGCAAGAGAACTAGAATTAGAATTGAAACCTGAAGATGTGACTGAATTGCTGTAATCTCATGATCAAAATTGAATGGAGAAAAGTTACTTCTAATCAATGAGCAAAGAAAGTAGTTTCTTGAATTGAAATCTACTGGGGATGCTGTGAACATTCTTGAAGTGATAACAAATAATCAGAATACTATATACATTTTATTGATAAAGCATTTCCACAGTATGAAATGATTGACTCCAATTTTGAGAAAGTGCTACGGTGCATAATATGTTATCCAACAGCATGGCATGCTACAGAGAAATCTTTCATGAAAAGAAGAATCAATTAAAGTGACAAACTTCATTGTTTTCTTATTTTAGGAAACTGTCACAGGCATTCCAAACTTAAGCAACTACCACCTTTATCAGTCTGCGGCTATTAACACTGAGGCAAGATCTTCCAACAGCAGTAATATTACTACTCACTGAAGGCTCAGATAATTATCATTTTCTAGGTAAAAAGTATATGTTAATTAAGTTATATACATTGATTCTTTAGACATAATGTTATTGCACTTAAAAGATAAGGGTATAGTGTAAACATATTTTTCTATGCACTGGGAACCAAATATTCATGCAACTTGCTTTATTGTGATATTAACTTTATCACAGTGGTCTGGAACCAAACCCACAATATCTCCAAGGTATGACTGTGTATAAAACACTCAACCACCTTATCTATTCTTTCTTTAATTGTATTATCATGAATGTCAAGTGAACACTGAATGCTGCACACTTGCCACATTGCATTTCTTTATTCCATTCTCTTCTCTACCATATTTGAAAATGATTTTATGCTCTTTCCGCAAACATTAATCACCTCCTCCTCTATCCTGCTCTCAGGTGACAACTTTGTTTCCTATTTTCTCAAGATAATGAAATAGAAGATTTCAAAAAAATGTCCACTACCACTTTTGTCCACCGTCTAACATCAATTCTCCATCCCTTTCAAATCTGTTCATTTATCATTCTTGTACATCTAAAGTAAAGGATGCTATTTTTATTGTTGTTGTTGTTTCTTTTTGTTTTTTAATACTTTAAGTTCTAGGGTACATATGTTTTTTATTTGTTTCCCAAAGTTCATGTATTGGAAACTTAATCCCCAGTGCAACTGTGTTGAGAGGTGATGCCTAATAAGAGATTACTTGTCATCAAGGCTCTTTTTAATGTCGTTATTATGGCATCAGGTAAGTTATAGAGAGGTACCATCCCCTGGTACCTCTCTGTCTTACGTGCTTACTTTCACTTTCTACCCTTTCATCATGAGACAAAACTCTCCAGATGCCTGTGCACTGTACTCTCGGACTTTCCAGCCTCCAGAATCTTGAGCTGTATAAAATTCTGTTCTTTTTATATTATCCAATCTGTAGTACTCTGTTATAAAAGCAGAAATGAAATGAATACAATGGCAAACCCATACTGTCCATTGATTAGTCTCAAAACCCTGAAATCATTTGACAGTTTCTTTCTTTCTCACACCTTGCATTGCCTTCTTCAGGATTTCTTATTTTCAAAACATATACAGATTCTGATCCATAATTATCATCTCAGCTTCCAGCAGCTCATTTTCTCACTGTATTACTGAAATAACATCCAGCATACTTTCATGCTTCTATCCTCCTTCCATGTATTGTGTTTTCAAATCAGCTTCTATAGATGTTCTTATATAAATCTTCCTTGGACTGTGAACTGACCCAATTTCTGCCTAATAAATTCTTTTTGCATTTTTTATCTTTTCTTTTGATGAATTGAAATAAGTTATTTTTTTCAAACAACTGTCTTACTGAGCTCTTTTAGTGTTTATTCAAAAGATTTTTCTATTTTTATTTCTCTAGTTCTAATTTGCCTGCACACATTTCTAGGAAAAACATTTTATTATGTGTTTTACAACATTGCAGACTTTCAGCTATGTTTTCATAATTAGTAGGAAGTATTTTCTTTTTTTAATATTCACTAATATCAAGTAAAATTTGTATACAAATAAAAACTTAATCTTAATTTTACTTGGATGAGATTTGTTTTTATTATTTTACTTCTATTTTAGATTTGGGGGTATGTGTGGAGATTTGTTACATGGCTAAATTGTGTGTTGCTGGGTTTTGCTATATTAATGATCTTGTCACCTAGATAGTAAGCACAGTACCCAATAGTTTTTCAACCATTTTCCCCCTTCTTCCCCGTTCCAGCAAGTAGTCCCCAGTGTCTGTTGTTCTCATAGTTGTGCTCATATGTACTCAATGTTTGGCTCCACTTATAAGTGAGAACATACAGTATTTGGTTTTCTCTTCCTGTATTAATTGACTTAGGATAATGTCCTCCAGCTGCTTCCATGTTGCTGCAAAGGACATAATTTTGCTCTTTTTTATGTCTCCATAGTATTCCATATTGTATTTCTACCATATTTTCCTTATCCACTCCATAAATGATGGGTATCTTCATATCACTGCATTTGCTGTTATGAATAATGATACCATGAACATATGAGTTCATGTGCCTTTTTGGCAGAATGATTTATTTTCCTATGGGTATATACCCAATAATGGAGTTGCTGGGTCAAATGGTAGTTATAAGTTCTTTGAGAAATTTTCAAACAGCTTTTCACAGTTGCTGAATTAATTTATGTTCCCACTAATAGTGCATAAGCATTCTTTTTTCTTTGAAATTTTGCCAACATCTGTTATTTTTGACACTTTAATAATGACTCTTCTGACTAATATGAAATGATGTTGATTTACATTTCTCCAATGATGAGTGGTATGGAGCATTTTTCGTATATTTTTTGGCTGCATGTGTGTCTTCTTTTGAGAAGTGTCTGCTTATGTCCTTTGTCCTTTATTTAATGAGGTCAAATGGTTTTTGCTATTGTATTCTTTACATTTCTACAGATTCTAGATTTTAGACCTCTGTTGGATGCAGTTTGCAAATACATTCTCCCATTCTGTAGGCTGTCTGTTTACTCTGTTGAGAGGTTCTTTTGCTGTGCAGAAGCTCTTTCATTTATTTAGTCCCCATTGTTTTGGGGGACTTAATCATAAATCCTTTGCCAAGGTTGATGTCCAGAAAGGTATTTCCTAGACTTTCTTCTAAGATTTTTATAGATTTATGTCTTACAGTTAAGTCTTTATTCCATCTTGAGTTAAGTCTTATATAATGGTAAGTTTCAAACTTCTGCATATGGCTAGCCAGTTATCTCAGCACCATTTTCTGAATAGGGTATCCTTTCTTCATTATTCACTTTTGTCAACTTTGTCAAAAATCAGTTGGTTTTAGATATGTGACTTTATTTATGAGTTCTCTGTCATATTCCACTGGTTTGTCTGTTTTTGTATCAGTACCATGCCATTTTGCTTACTGTAGCCTTGTTTGAAGTTGGATAGTGTGATGCCTCTGACTTTGTTCTTTGTGCTTAGGATTGTTTGGCCATTTGGGCTATTTTTTGGTTCCATATGAATTTTAGAACAGTTTTTTTTTTTTTCTAATTCTGTGAAAAACAATGTTGGCAGTTTGACAGAAATAGTATTGAATCTGTAATTTGCTTTCAGTTGTATAGCCATTTTAACAATACTGATTATTCCTAACCATGAGCAGGTTTTCCCATTTGCTTGTGTTGTCTCTGATTTCCTTCAGCAGTGTGTAGTAATTCTCATGGTAGAAATCTTTCACCTCCCTAGTTGGCTCTATTCATAGTTATTTTATTCTTTGTGTGGCTAGTATAAGTGGGATTATGTTATTGATTTGGCTGTCAGCTTGAATGTTATTGATGTGTAGAAACGCTACTGCTTTTTGTATCCTAAACTTTACTGAAGTCATTCGTCAGTTCTAGGAGCCTTTTGGGAAAATATTTAGGGTTTTACAGGTATTCTACCATATTGTTTGAAAAAAAAAAAAAAAGATAATTTAACTTTCTCCCTATCTGGATGCATTTTATTCTTTCTCTTGTCTGATTGCTCTGGCTAGGACTTTCTGTACTATGTTGAATAGGAGTGGTCAGAGTGGACATCCTTATCTGGTTCTAGTTATCCAGGGTGATGCTTCCAGTTTTTGCCCATTCAGTATGATACTGGCTGTGTGTTTTTCATAGATGGCTCTTATTATTTTGAGGTATGTGCTTTCATTGTCTAATTTGCTGAATGTTCTTAACATGAAGGGATATTGAATTTTATTAAAACCATTTTGTGGGTCTATTGTCATGATTATATGGTTTTTAAATATTCTGTTTATGTGATGAATCATATTTATTGATGTACGTTGAACCAACCTTGCATCTCAGAAATAAAACTTACTTAACTATGGTAAAATAACTTTTTGATGTGCTGCTGGATCTCGTTTGCTAGTATTTTGTTGAGGATTTTTGTCTCTATGTTCAACAAGAATATTCACCTAAAGTTTTCTTTTTTGTTGTGTCTCTACCAGGTTTTGGCACTAGAATGATGCTGGCTTTGTAGAATTAGTTGGACAGGAGTCACTCTTACTCAATTTTTTGGAATAATTTTAGTATTATTGGTAATAACTCTCCTTTGTACATCTGGTAGAATTCGGGTGTGAATCTATCTGGCCAAGGGTCTTTTTGCTCATTTGTTTGTTTGCTGTTGTTGGTAGGCTATTTATTACTGATTCAATTTTGAAACTCATTATTGGCTCAGGATTTCAATTTCTTCCTGATTTAATATTGGAAGGTTGTATGTTTCCAACAATTGATCCATTTCTTCTAGATTCTCTAGTCTCTGGGCGTAGAGGTATTCAAATGTCATAAAATGTGGCAAATATTTATCTTTTCCTTACTAAATATTTAGTGAATACTTAGCCTGTGCCAGTACTGTGCTAGATTCTTGGAATATATTGGATATGTTGGTTTCAGTGTTTGTTCATGTGATTTTTCTATTTTCATTTCTCTAGTTCTAATTCTAGAGAACGTATTTGCTTACAATACAGTGGGACAGTTCTATAAGTAAGATGTTTTACTAATTATAGTAGTTTATGTAATAAATATTAAGATTCATGTATTTCAGAGAATAATACAGTGTCATGAAAGCTGGTTTTTAAAAATATGCCTTTTGAATTCCATGCTAAAAAGTGAATAGGACGTCATTAGGTACTGAGAGGAAGAAGAGGAGGAAGGTCATTATTGGCAGGGAACAAATAAATGACACTATATCAGAAAGATGGCAAACTTTGTAGGGAGATGGCAAGTGATCAAATGTGAGAGGCTAGCTATTCTATCTCATATCTGTTCTCTAGCAGGCATTCAAAGCTAAGTAGCATAATGAAAACTCTTTTTTTGTTTCCTATCTAATTTCTTTATTGTTTTCAGAGATAATAGCCTGCATGTCTTCCCTGAATATTTTTTGTTTTCTATTACATGTTATATTCATTTATTATTTCAGATTACAGCTTTAACACAACATTTTTCTATATTCACAATGAAACACATGGCCCTTCGCATAATCTTTACCATTAATGCTCATAATTAGACACTTTCTCCTTAATGGATTCACTAAAATCCAGCACTTTAATCACTGCAAAAGGACTGCCTACAAATAGCCCAAAGCAAAATGGAAAAGTTGTAAAGCACAACCATTTTAACTGATGAAGGGGACACAAGGGAAATAAAATACAATTCTCATAAGTTATGAACAAGTTGTTTTCTCATATCTCATTGGTTTCATTATCATTAAATTTAAAAAGCGTTAATGGTTAAGCTGTTATTTTATATCATATTATAATTGCATTGTATAGTATTATGTCATATCATCCCAAAATGTATGTAAAACACCTACTTAGCATCTGAGAGAGTAAAACTACCAACTCCCCCAGTAAAATAAACCTGTAAAAAGAAAAACTGTACCATATAGTTTGTTTTGTCTGTTCTGAATCTTCTGAAAGATGAGGTTCAGATGATTGTAGTCCTCCTGATAAATGTATAAAATGCACACTAAGGTAAGAAACAAGAGGCAGAACTATACAATGTTAATTAGAAAGTAATAAAAAATCTTGGGCTCAATCTCTGGCTCTATATCTTATTATAAGTATAATATTTGGTAAATCACTTAACATTTCTACATGCTCTGAATGTGTAAAAAGAATAATATTCCTCCTCATCATCATCATCACTATAATTATATCATATAATTTTATACAGTAAACATTTTACACTGTGCACCTATTATTTTTTTCCTTTCTGCATTTGGTCCTTTTTTACTCTTTCACACATACTTCTCTTCACCAAAATAATTTGACAAATTTAAATCAAGTAATGCAAATATATCAGTTATCAATTAGTGTGTTTTAAAGATAGAACATATTCTGTTTGTATTCAAAGATATAACATCCATTATTGTATCTCTTATAAAGGAAATTAAATACTTGTATATTTTTCTTTGCAGTACACATTTTAACATGTCATAATATATGTTTTATTATTCAGTATGTCTATTACTTGATGGGAAAACATATCTGTGAAACAACTAGATTCTGGTTAAAAAATAACCTAGCTTCTGGTTAAAAAAAATATATATATATATTTTGGTGATAATGTTTACATAGATATGCATATCTAGTTATATAGAAAAAAGACATAAAAGATTAGCAAAGGCAAAATGCATTAGCTTATTTAATATGAGTCAATTCAAAATGATGTGTTATTTTTCAAATATTTAATACTACTTAAGTCCTAAATTTCTAATGATGTGGTTTGAACATGATAGTCAAGAAGCATTTATTTTTAAACCTTTTGTAAAATATACTTCTGTTCATCATGTTGCAAATCTCAGAAGATTTTAACCAATTGGAATACCAAAAATTATTGGGGTCTTTCTAGGTATAGTCTTTAATTTTGTTACCCTTTCGAGAGCAATGTGGATTTTTTTTTTCCGTTATATTTCTTAGATGTACTTTAGTTGTGAATTATATTAAAAACTTAGTGTACCACTGGAGTAATAAAAAATGATACTGAGAAATGAGATATATTTTACCTTGGAGTCTCTTAAACATCATCCTTAAAGTCCCTATATCATTAGCAACTTTAATCATTAATGTATTTTTTAAAAAAATACACAAGAAGGCCAGGCATGGTGGCTCACGCCTGTAATCCCAACACTTTGGGAGGCCAAGGTGGTCAGATTGCTTGAGTCCAGGCGTTCGAGGCCAGCCTGGGCAACATGGCAAAAACTCGTCTCTACAAAAATTAAGAAATTAGCTGGGCGAGGTGGCATGAGCCAGTAGTTCCAGCTACTCAGGAGGCTGAGGTGGGAGGATGGCTTATGCGTAGGAGGTTGAGGCAGCAGTGGGCCGTGATTGTGCCACTACACTCCAGCCTCAGTGACAGTGTAAGATCCTGTTTAAAAACAAACAAACAAAGCTACCAGAAAATGAATTTTAAGAATTAGAAAATGCATCATATTAATACATAAATTTTAGATAATACAAAGTCCAATTCTTGTTATAAGGTGTAACCAAAGTAGAAAATTTTAAGACATGGTAAGTTTGAGGGCCCATCTAGCTGTATGAAAAACATGTTTGTGCTTTAATTCTCAATTAACTGAAGTAAAACTGCTAGTATTTGAAGGTATGCTTGTGTAAAGTAATGTCTTGAAAACTAGAGCAAAAACAAAAATAAACAACCAAAAACAACAATAAAAAATCTCTTGTTTTGTATTATACATTGTGACATGTATGGAGTGCTTTACTCTTTTTTTGTCAAATATATTATAGAGATTTAGTGAAATGACACTTCAGTATTTTCCTTTTTTCTATGATTGTTCTTCTACCTTATTCCTTTAGAAGTCTTCCATGAATCCATTAGAGATCAAAGTGTTAATCAAACTTAGCTGATAGGCACTATTAGCATCTCAAAATTCCATCCCTCCTTAGAGGACACTAAGTGTTCTGTGATTATGTCATGTCAATCATGTCTGTCTTCATAATCATCCCAAGAGACATCTTAGCACTTATACAGTGGACAGTAATGCACCTCATAATGTTTTTCTTTTTCTTTTTTTTAATTAGGCATAAAAACATCAGACTGTAAGTTAGTTATCAGGTGAAACTACTAAAATAATCAGATCAATGGTGCTGAAATAAATCTATATATTTCTGTTTTCTTCTTGCATCAGGCATATTCACTCATAAATTTTGTGCTCTTGAACATATACACAAAGCTACAAACTGCATACTGCTTAAAACCAAATGTACCTAAAAATAGAGTTATGTTGAAAACAATGCATACATTTTATACATTTTCCAGCTCACTAATATAACTCAGTGATAGATTATATCTGTATCCAAGTGAAATATTTGTATATTTTTCAGAGCTTTCTAAAACTAACTTTTCACATGACTGAAAATAATCAGTTATAATTCATATTGCCTATTTCTAAAGAGGTACTTAATTTGCTTATAACATTGGTTTATACCATAGTGTAATTGGATTCTGTTTAAAAAATTTAGAAAAGTATAATTTAAACACAATTATTATGTCATATGATTCCTGCTGTTTGTAATAAAGATTTTTATTACATGCATGGTTAATCTTTATTTTTAACATAAGCTTAGAGTCCACAATGTAAAACAATTAATAACACAGTCTGGGACCTTTATCTCATATGTAGACTTTCCAAATGTGTTGACTTTTCTCCAAGGTTGATTAGAAATAATTATATGGCTTGCAATAATTAATTGAGAATCACATTTTTCTTTCAGAAAATATTTTCTCTGGAATTATCTATCTTTAAATTACCTAAGACTTTTAATATTTGCATAAAAATACTTTTACTTTTCATTAGATTTAAGAAAACAATTCGGTAACTTGCAGATATGTGAATGATATAAAAGCCCATGAATTAAAATGATAGTGCCTGTATTTTGTACAGTAAAAAACATGCATTTCTCTATGTATAATTAAGTGTGCCAATTTGGAACTTATGTTTCTTTATGAGTGCACAGATAATTTAATATACAACATTATATGTTAATTTTTTGCAACTATCCTATAACAATACTTTAGTATAGTTTTAGTATAAAGTGATTATCAATGGTATCAATTTGAAATATGAAGCATAACAGAATTAAAACTGAAAAGAAGAAAATAATTTCTTAGAACAACCAAAATATTATTAATTTAATCATAACTACTGAGTATGAAATATTAGTAATAAAACGAAAGTAATATATTCACTGTACTTGTATACATTCAAGAATTTTGTTCATAAGTAAGTAAAATGTGCAATTCTGTTGGATTAAATTTGTGAAGAAAAGCAACTAAAATATTTTTGGTTTTTGTATCCCCTTATGTGTTTACATATCCCATTTGTTCAGCCAACATTTATTGGCAGCCACTTAGTGCCAGAAATTGCAAATTGATACAGTATTATCTGATGAGAAAAATATCAATAAAATTTCAAGTGGATTATCATTTTTAAAAATCTGTTCTACATTTTTTTTTTCTAGCCAGTCTCTCCCACTTACCGTAAGTCCCTACATGATCCTCTGACTTTCGTCTCCTGATGTTGGGACTTGGATCCTTTCTTTAAATATCTAAAAAGGAAAGATTGCCAAGGGATTATGTAGTTCATTGGGCAAGTAACTGACCTGTATACTCTCAACCTCACGGCTCTCTTAAAGTGATTTTCTACGTGTGACAACTTTATCAACTGTTTTTATTTTGAAGGCTAATGACTCTACACACCTATTAAAAATACCTAATGAGACTCCTTTTGTGAAAATAAGCCTGTAGGTTATAAAGGTGAAACAAAGGGACAAACTTCCACATTTGCTGAACTGTTGATGACCTTTAATAATTGTGGTTACTCTCCTCATTTTATTCTAGGTTCATCAAGCTCAGTGTGCTTTGAATGCATCATTCTCTCTAGTGTTTAGCAATTCATTGTTCAACAAGGACTTGAGTGCTACTCCAAGCTCTAGTTGAGTAACTGACTAATCAGCATAAGCTATTTTCTTTAGTTCAGGCCAGGAATTGAAATATGTACAGACTTACAAAATAGACTAATATCGTAAAAGAATAGGTAGAGTATAAAAGAAAAAAAAAAAGACCCATGTTTCAAAACTAAATGAAAGTGTCAGGTAGCACGCTTAAAAATATTTTTGAACAAAATGATATGTTGCCATAAACTTCCATATACTGTATCTAGTTTTAAAAATAAAAACAATTTTAAAATTCAACTGATCTAAAAAAGCAATCAAAACAGTGCAGAGATCATTAGATAATGTCTACACCTATATCTCTGTAGATTTTTCAAATGTATTGACTTTTCTCCAGGGCTGATTAGAAATAATTTCAATTACATTGTTTCACAATAAATAATTGAGAATCAAATTTTTCTTATAGAAAATATTTCCTCTAGAATGATCTATTTTTCAATTACCCATGTCACTTTATATTTACATAAAAATACTTTTAATTTTCATGAGATTTAAGAAAACAAATTCAATGTGCCAGGCATCCTTCCTAGAACTACAGATATATTAGTGAACAAAACAGCAAAACTCTTGCTTCTTGATGCTTACACTTCAATTACAGTAGTCAGTGGATAATAAATATAATAATTAAGTTATATTCTATTAAGGAGCTGACGAATGCCGTAGGAAAAAATAAAGATACTTCTAGACAAGAAAATAAGTCTGTGCCTGTAATCCCAGCACTTTGGCAGGCCGAGGCAGGCTGATCACATGAAGTCTGGAGTTCGAGACCAGCCTGATCAGCATGGCAAAACCCTGTCTCTCCTAAAAGTACCAAAATTAGCCTGGCGGGGTGGCAGGCATCTGTAATCTCAGTTACTCGGGAGGCTGAGGCAGAAGAATGGCTTGAACTCAGAAGGTGGAGGTTGCAGTGAGGTGATATCATGCCACTGCCCTCAAGCCTGGGCAACAGAGAAGACTCCATCTCAAAATAAATAAATAAATTAATTAATTAATCAATTATGCTATGGAAAGAGGGTTTCAATAGCATACAATGGACAATATCAATTAAAACAAATATATTTATAGGTAACCTAAACATCAGTGTGAACTGCCTTGTTTTCATTTTCTTCCCTTAATTCATTTTCCGCCTCATTCTTTCTGGATTCCCCAGAAATTCATTTTCCTTCATTTATACGCCTATATACTCCTTATTAAAGCACCTGATTTGGACCCACATACCCCAGGAGGTATATCTGTGCATCCTTTTCCACCTGATAACCCCTACCAGCATTAGCTTAAGACTCATTTGAATTTGTACTAAAATTAAATAATAATAATAAAAAATTTGTATCTTGACTCTAAGCGAATGCTTCCCATTCACTTCCTTTCCCCATTCTTGGGGAGGTCTTCTTTATCCATCACTCAGTATGTTTATATTATCAACTGACTATTAAAATTTTACCCATGCTGGCCGGGCGCGGCGGCTCACGCCTGTAATCCTAGCACTTTGGGAGGCCGGGGCAAGTAGATCACCTGAGGTAGGGAGTTCGAGACCAGCCTGATCAACATGAAGAAACCCCGTCTCTACTAAAAATACAAAAATTAGCCAGGCGTGGTGGTATATGCCTGTAATCCCAGCTACTCGGGAGGCTGAGGCAGGAGAATCTCTTGACCCAGGAGGCAGAAGTTGCGGTGAGCTGAGATTGCACCATTGCATGGCAGCCTGGGCAACTAGAGTAAAACTCCATCTCAAAAACAAACAAACAAAAATACCCATGCCAATGTAGCACTCTTTTGAGGGCTTTTCTCCTCTAGAAAAAAAAAAAAAAAAAAAAAAAAAAAAAACTCAAAAACAAAAATTTAAAGATAAAGTTTTTTTTTTTCAAAAAAAAAAAAAAAAAAAAAAAAAGAAGAATCTCAATACCAAAGATTAAGAGATAAATCACATTTTTTTCTCTACTATTCATTGACGAATAAGTGAAATTATAATTTCAAGTTTTGTGTTGTAGAAATGCTCATGTATATGGTGTATGGGAAATAAGGATCCTATTCATGTAATGTATATAATTGTTAGGTATACAACATGTCACAGTATTATCTAAGCTATTTTATGTTGAGGGGTAAGAAAACATTTCATAATTGGAGATGCATGCTTTCAGCTACTGATTTTTTTTAAATGGTGAATTTCTTAGACCTCACTGAAAAAAAGCCATTTTTTAATGACTGACAGAATTTGAAATTTTCCCTGATGTACAAAAGGTTAGTGGGAATTCATACTCCACAGTCACACTGCCACCTAATGGAGGAGGATAAAATGGAAATCAGACACTTGTTTCCCTTCCTTCAGTTCTTTATGTTTTTGGTTTTTCATTTCTGTTTTCGGATTTTGGTTTTGAGGATTTTTTGTTTGTTTGTTCTCTGTTTGGATAAAAGAAGGACTGCCCTGCTTCCAAGTTAATGATTATCAGTTAAAAGGTCCAATTACAACAGCTCAGCAGTTTATTGACCTACACTTTAGATATCTTAAGGCCTTAATAGAGAGTTAAAATCTTCTAGGTGGTAAAGTTCCAATTATCTGAGGTTTCTGGTCATAGATTTGCAAACTGGAGATGAAAGTTGCTCTGGGCAACTTTCTATGTTATCCTATTCTCTTTGCATTTTCAGCAAACTTAATTTAGAAATGCTATATTTGGTTGCACTAAAATAACAGTATTTACATTTAGTTACATGAATAATTCAAGATTTATGAGATTATTTTAAAGTAATAATACTGACAGTCCATTGTTATTAAAAACACTTCACTAAAATCCTACTACACATTTTACATTAATTATATCATCTAATTGTCAAAACACTCTGATTTTGTAATACTACTTATCCCGTTTTTTTAGATTAAGCACTAAGGCTTAAAAGAATCAAGGAAAGCTATCATGCTCATACAACTAGTAAATATTTGATTCCCAAGTACAGATCATAATATTTCCCACAGTTCAACTTGACAGCAATTATGATATTACTAAATATGTTAATTTCAGTTTTTAAAGTAGAGTCTTACATTTATATTCTAACTTCCAATTCAACCTTTGTAACTAGCTCCCCTCAATATCTATCCAATCTATAAGAAGACAAATAGACCATAAACATCCAATTTAAGGCTGTCTAAAAGCCCCTCAAGACAATTTTATCATTAATAAAGAAAATCGCATCTACAAAAATATATATCAAAGGAATATCCTGTAACTGTGGTATTATGAGATATAATTTTTTAAATCAAAAATAATAGATTACTGCTAATATGTGGTTCACTTTAAAAAAAAACATAGTAACCTGTCTAGTCAGAAAATATGATAGGAACTGATCCCCTTAGTATATAAAACCAAAGTCCAAAAGGTATGACCAAAAAGTTAAACCTTTTATATCCATTCTGCCTGTGGACATCACTGGGAAAGCATTATTGTCTCGTTTCCACTGTCATCATGTCTAAGTCAGAGTCTCCTAAACAGCATGGACAGCTGTGGAAGCTCTACATCAGAGAGTCTGAGGAGCCATTCTGAGCAAGGCAGAATGCTCACAGACGATGTAGTATGAGAGTCAAACACGAAAAACTCCAGGGGCTTTGGGTTTATCACGTATGCCACCGTGGAGGAGGCAGATGCAGCCATGAATGCATGGTCACACAAAGTGGATGGAAGAGTTGTGCGGCCAAAGAGAGCTGCTGCCCTGAGATAAAATTCTCAAAGACCAAATGTCCACTTAACTGTGAAAAAAGATCTTTGTGATCTAGAAGCAGAAATACCGTTCAATCCAGCAATTCCATTACTGGGTAGGCACCCAAAGGAATATGTCATTCTATTATAATGATACATGCATGCAAATGTTCACTGCAGCACTATTCACAATAGCAAAGACATGGAATCAACTCAAATGCTCATCAATGATAGAACGGATGAAGAAAATGTGGTACACATACAACATGGAATACTATGCAGCCATAAAAAGCATAAAAAGGAAAGAGATCATGTCCTTTGCAGGGACATGGATGGAGCTGGAATCCATTATTCTCAAGCAAACTAACACAGGGACAGAAAACCAAACACCAAATGGTCTCACTCATATCTGGGAGCTGAACAATGAGAATACATGGACACATGGAGGGGAACAACACACACTGGGGCCTGTTGGGGGTGAAGAGAACATCAGCAAGAATAGCTAATGGATTCTGGGATTAATACGTAGGTGATGGGTTCATCTATACAGCAAACCACCATGGCAAATGTTTACCTGTGAAACAAACTTGCACATCCTCTACATGTACCTCAGAACTTAAAATAAAAGTTGAAGAAAAAAAGATTCACTATGCAAAAAAAGAAAACACCTAGAAATATTAGACCTTTATGAAAACTTAAGTAGACTGAAAGACAATAAATGAGACAATAATTAGAAAAATCTAATTATTAGATTTTATTATTTATTATTAAAATCTAATTATTGTGCTTATAAATGGGAAGATTAATAATCATAAATATTTCATTTCTCTTCATTTTGATACATTTTATTTAAAAAGAAGATCTTTGTTGGTGGACATTGAAGAACATCACCTAAGAGTTTACTTTGAACAGGATGGGAAAAACTGAAGTGATTGAAATCATAACTGACCAAGGTAGTGGCAAGAAAAGGGGTTTGTACTTGTACCTTTTGATGACCATAACTCCTTGGATAATATTGTTATTCAGAAATACAATCCTGTGAATGATCACAACTGTGAAGTAAGGAAAGCCCTGTGGAATCAAGAGGTGGTTGGTGCTTTATCCATCCAAAGAGGTCTAAGTGGCTCTTAACACTTTTCTTGAAGTGGCCGTGGAGGTGGTTTTGGTGGGTGTGACAACTTTGGTTGTTGAGGAAACTTCAGTGGTCCAGGTGGTTTTGGTGGCAGCCATGGTGATGGCGGATACAGTGACAGTGAGCTTGGCTATAACAGATTTAGTAATGGTGAGAGTAGTTTTGAAGGTGGTGGACGCTACAATGACTTTGGCAATTACAATAACCGATCTTCAAATTTTGGACACATGAAGGGCAGAAACTTTAGAGGCAGAAGCTCTGACCCCTAGGATGGTGGAGGGTAATATTATGCTTTGCCAAACTATGGGACTAGGGTGGCTATGATGGTTTCAGTAGCAGCAGTATCTATGGCAGTGGCAGAATATTTTAATTACTGTCAGGAAACAAAGCTTAGCAGGAGAGAAGTGAGGGAAGCTACAAGTTACAACAGATTTGTGGAGTCAGCCAAGTCCAGTGGTGGCAGGACCTCACTGCTGCAAAAAAGATATATTTTAGACAATACTCATGTGTATGGGGAAAAAAACTCAAGGACTGTATTTGTGACAAATTGTATAACAAGTTATTTTAGTTTCTGTTCTGTGGAAAGTGTAAAGCATTCCAACAAAGGCTTCTCATACCTATATATTTTTTCTCCCATGTTGTTGGTTGCTAAACACAAAAGTCTGATCATGACGCTGAATATATGTGTTTTGTTTTATAATAAAGGTAAGACTTCCTTTTCTACTTTCAAACATCAACTATTTTTTTAGTATCAATTCAGAACATACAACTTCCAGAACTTAGAAAGGACAAAAATAAAAATATAATGTGATACATTGAACCTGGTAGAATAGAAAACAGGTTAAACCTCTCGGATTAGTAATCAAGCTGACTTTATCTTGGTGAAATCTAGAAATTTCAAGAAAGAAAACAGTTTCAGTAACCATTATAAATAAAAATGCAAATTATTTTAAAAAGCAGAAAACTCAAGGCTTGCTCCTTTGCACAGAAATAAGTGCCAGACATTAAGGATGCAATCTGAGACCCGAGAATAGTAATTTTTGATAAATTGTCACTGAATTAACAGAAAGCTATTTTAAATATCTGACGGCTCATATATTAATGATACATGAAATATAGGGTGATGGGGACCTCCTCTGCTTTGCCTGGGTTCTAAAGGAAGTAGTATATTTTAGGAAGAGCTGATTTTTGAAGCTAAGTTGGTAGAAGATAGAAGAAAAGTAATGTTCTATACAACAATGGTTCCAAGAAACAGTGAAAATATTATGCAATGACATATAATATGGTTATTCCATTAAGTATGAAGTTAGTGGGAGTTTGCTGGGAGGTTTTTTTTTTTTTTTTTAATCATTAGTGGGCATTAAATTTTCTCAACAGTTTTCACAACTATTGAGATGCTTTTTTGATTTTTAAAATTGTTTTTTTTATATATACTTTATGTTCTAGGGTACATGTGCACAATGTGCAGGTTTGTTACATATGTATACATGTGCCATGTTGTGTGCTGCACCCATTAGCTCATCATTTACATTAGATATATCTAATAATTCTATCCTTCCCCCCTCCCCACACTCCACAACAGGCCCTAGTGTATAATGTTTCCCTTCCTGTGTCCAAGTGTTCTCATTGTTCAATTCCCACCTATGAGTGAGAACATGCAGTGTTTGGTTTTCTGTTCTTGCGATAGTTTGCTAAGAATGATGCTTTCCAGCTGCATCCATGTCCCTACAAAGGACATGAACTCATCCTTTTTAATGGCTGCATAGTATTCCATGGTGTATGTGTGCCACATTTTTTTAATCCAGTCTGTCATTGATGGACATTTGGGTTGGTTCCAAGTCCTTGCTATTATGAATAGTGCTGCAATAAACATACGTGTGCATGTGTCTTTATAGCAGCATGATTTATAATCCTTTGGGTATATACCCAGTAATGGAATGGCTGGGTCAAATGGTATTTCTAGCTCCAGGTCCTTGAGGAATCGCCACACTGTCTTCCATAATGGTTGAACTAGTTTACAGTCCCACCAACAGTGTAAAAGTGTTCCTATTTCTCCACATCCTCTCCAGCACCTGTTGTTTCCTGACTTTTTAATGATCGCCATTCTAACTGGTGTGAGATGGTATCTCATTGTGGTTTTGATTTGCATTTCTCTGATGGCGAGTGATGATGAGCATTTTTTCATGTGTCTGTTGGCTGCATAAATGTCTTCTTTTGAGAAGGGTCTGTTCATATCCTTTGCCCACTTTTTGATGGGGTTGTTTTTCTGTTGTAAATTTGTTTGAGTTCTTTGTAGGTTCTGGATATTAGCTTTTTGTCAGATAAGTAGATGGCAAACATTTTTTCCCATGCTGTAGGTTGCCTGTTCACTCTGATGGTAGTTTCTTTTGCTGTGCAGAAGCTCTTTAGTTTAATGAGATCCCATTTGTCAATTTTGGCTTTTGTTGCCATTGCTTTTGGTGTTTTAGACATGAAGTCCTTGCCCATGCCTATGTCCTGAGTGGTATTGCCTAGGTTTTCTTCCAGGGTTTTTATGGTTTTGGATCTAACATTTAAGTCTCTAATCCATCTTGAATTAATTTTTGTATAAGGTGTAAGGAAGGGATGCAGTTTCAGCTCTCTACTTATGGCTAGCCAGTTTTCCCAGCACAATTTATTAAATAGGGAATCCTTTCCCCATTTCTTGTTTTTGTCAGGTTTGTCAAAGATCAGATGGTTGTAGATGTGTGGTATTATTTCTGAAGGCTCTGTTCTGTTCCATTGGTCTATATCTCTGTTTTGGTACAAGTACCATGCTGTTTTGGTTACTGCAGCCTTCTAGTATAGTTTGAAGTCAGGTAGCGTGATGCCTACAGCTTTGTTCTTTTGGCTGAGGATTGTCTTGGCATATTATTGTTTAGATAGTCCTTAGTATATCCAAAAAATCTGATATTCTAGATGAAGAATATAGGATAAATTTTCATTAATCAGGCCAATGACACCGTCTAGCACATCTTCAGATTAGCTTTGTGAAAATATTATTTAAGTTTTTCCCCTTATATCTCAAATCCATTGGTGGCTACTTAATATATATGAATGCACACACTTTTAGTGGTTTCTTTGTCCTTCCTGTTAGAGAGTGGCAATTTATCAAATACACCAGAATGGTTCTTAACTCCAACTGTGATAAGGGTTTAATTTCTGAATTACACACCTGGATTCAAGGGTTCATGTTGCCAGTTTTATACTAGCTAAAAACTTAGTAATTGTTGATTAAAATATTTTATTAGGACATTTAGGGCTATAGGAAACTCTATTTAAAGAAAGAGTATTGCTTTAATAGAACTATTTTCCCATTTTAAATCAAAACTTCTTTCAACCTATTATATACATAAGTTTTTCTTGGAGAATGTGCCTCTAATGTACATAGAAGCAAAGACTTTGTGGGAACAAAATGTGTATGCTGCTAATCTGTAAGGATAGTTAGAAGGGGTAGAGGAAATTCATTCCCTATGCAATCCACTTCAGGTTTGGGAAGGAAAAATTTGAACACACATTCAAGAAAACCGCATTTGAAATATTCAGTTGTATCTATTATATATATATGTGTGTACATATATATGTGTTTATATATATGTGTATATATGTATATGTATACACACACATTTCTAAAACTTTTTTGCCTTTTTCTTAATAATGTTGATTTTTTCTGTGTGTGAATTTCTATGATTTTTCTAAAATTTTTAAAACATAATTTCAAATATTCAAGGGAAATTTTTTAAATACACTCAATTCTTATCTGTCTTAAAGTGTCCCTTACTGACAATGATTTATAGTCATCATAATTCTAGAATAATTTCATTTTAACACAAGTTTTTCACAAAAAGAAGTTAAGCCAATGATGTCATTTAAAAATTGAGTTTCAGAATATTTTTATTGAGAATTCTACATAAAAGTTAGTTATTTCTGCATCCACTATGTAACTCAGCAATGTATAACAAGCATTTCTGCTTAGCATTTTTGTTGTTGTTACTAAAGGCTAAGGTATTAAAATTTATATCATGTAAGAATGTATAATAATTTAAATGGGAAAAAATGTTGTCTTTAGATAGATTATATTTTATTTTTAAACTATAAAGTACTTTGAAATATACCATCATATTTAAGATCTGTTACAGCATGTGGACAACAAGAGCAGAATCTTTTCATATATATTATCCAATTAAAGTAACCACAGAATATTAATCAGATATAACAAGTTCCCAGTATTCACAGCTATTGATGCAAATGTGACATTAGTAAGTGTGGAAAAAACTGATGAAGCAATCTGTGAATATGCAAGAAATATTGTGGTAACAAGTTTTTTTTTTTCTTTGACTAAGGCTGTACTTATTTTTTTAGTGCATAGAACCATTAAACTATTAATTATTTCTTAAACATTTAAAGCATTAACATATATATATTTTTAAAAATCGAAACAAAAATTGGAAAATTATTGTCTAAACATACGTACTCTGCTTTATTAAGAGTTACAGATAGAGTCTTCTAGAAGGGATGATTTTATGTTTTCTTTACATGACTTGTGGCCAGAGACTTCAGTATAAAATCATAACATTCTATTCTAGAAAAATAAAATATCTGCAGTCACTAAGCCATGTCCATGTTTATACTGATTTTTATTTTATGGCTTGAAAATATCCCTAGGAGGCAGTGCAATTTTTATCATATACTTTTCTAGCACCTCACCTTCTATTAAAAAGAAAAAAAAAAAAAAAGAAAGAAAGTAACCGTGAAATTGAGGACCAAGAATTTAAGATGTTGCTGATAAAATTTAAGTATCTCTACCATTCCTCAAATGTAATTATTCTCTACTATATTTTAAGCAGTATTTTTCAATCTTTGATGCATGCTCCTCAGGTTTTCCACAAATGTTGCATTAATATTTTATATAATGATATAAAATATACAAGTCATTTTTAAGCTTTTATTAAAGGATGTTTACTTCATAAACTGCTAATACTCTACTCTCCAAAGGTCAATTACTAGTATCTGATAGGTTAGTAAGTGTTGTTAAGTGTTCATATTCAAATTGTAAATCTGTGTGCCTCTGAACTTTACTGTATATCCAAATTTGTTTGTTTGTTTGCTATGATGTCTGGCTGCCACACAATGTTTGGCAATATAGCAAGCCCACACATGTCCATACAATCAGGATGAAATTCCTTTAAATTTGGTATAGGATCCTAAGTTGCCCTGGGTTAGACATAGTTTATAATCTTGTTTTAATTAGAATATAAATTTATTTGAAAGTTATTGAGCTCATGAAATCATCAGGCAACATGGAGAACCAGGCATAGAAAAGGACAGAGCCAAATTATCTCTTATGAAAGACAGGAAATATTGTCAGTTTAAGCAAAGTGTTGCCACTGAAATGATCGTCTTCAACTATTGTCCCTCTAATTTCATACTCAATAGCTCTTCTTTTATTCTTAGTAATAGGCTCTTATTTTTTTGTGTGTGTTGAAATTCTTCACCTAAAACTAAATTAAACATTTCCCAACTTCTTTGTTTTTATTGTAATCACTGAACCATGTGCTGTAACTATGTTCTAGCTAATTCCGTAACAATGGAAATGCTATTAACAAGAATGTTGGAAAACTTCTTAAAGGCTACTGTCTCAGCTATCTAGCATGTATCTGTTGTCCTCCTCGCCTTTTTCTGTGCTACTACACGAAAAGCAAATGGGATGCCTGGAGCTCTATCCCTGATCCTAAAACATTATTGGGAATGGAAGCCATGTGCTGGAGACAGCATAGGAGAAGGAGAAAGAATCTGATTCCTGGGGTTTGTAGAACCACCATGTCAGGCCCATTCTCTACCCCCAAATTGTTTTGATTTGAAATATATATTTTTATGTCTTTACGTCTTCTTTCTTTCGAGTTTCCTTAATTTTTTGTTTGTTTGTTTGTTTTTAAGATACATTGTGCAGGTTTGTTACATGGATATATTGGGCAGGTTTTCTGATACATATTTAAATCTATATCCTGGTCAGGACTCCAGATTTCAAGAGACAAAGTCCAATTGTTACAGATTTTGTTAAGTGTCATTTCTTTATCTTCCTTATAATAAAAACTCCTTTCTTTACCGTCCCACTTAAATCAAACTGTGGAGAGATAACACGTCAAATGAAGTTGATAAAGTTGTCAGGCTCTTAACGTAAGATGGGAATGGATGCTTCATAGGCCAAATAACAATCAACATCCACTACACACACACACACACACACACACACACACACGTCTTTTTCAGGGAAACTAAAACTTGCACACTGTCATCTGAATGTTACCTCCAAGGTATTTTTAAATGAAAGACAGGGAATTGATCAAATGAGACAGCCTTAGCATAATTTGATTGCCTAAGTGGTCGTTAGTCAAATACTTTGAAAAGAAACACGTAAGAAAGAATGTCTTGATTATGAGCAATGGTCTAGAATCAAATGGAGCTGGTTTCACATCACAGTTCAAAAATTTACTCAGTATTTATAAAACTGGTAAGCTATGTAACTATCTTTGATATTATAATTTCTACAAATAAGCTAGTATTCATTAGAGTTGTTATGAGGATTAAATAAGGTGATGATATATGATTGTCAGTTAGGTAACTATTTGCAAGTAAGAGAACCCACTTGAGTTATATTATGAAATGTATAACAAAAAGTATTTTACTGTATGTTAGAAAATTCACAAAAATTGGGAGGACAAAAGATTTAGGACCACAGACTACAGATTGTAAGAACAAATAAAGACTTAAAATAAGAGGCTTACTTCTCTCTTTTGAAAATAACAAAAGACACTTTTTTCCCTCCATTTTTTTAAGGCATTTACCTTAGAAAACTTCTAATTATTAAGTACATTTTCCTCTCTCTGAAATGTGTATAATTCCATTTGAAAACTACAAGGACTCAGAAATAGAAATGTAAGTATCAAGGAAGATAGCACACTTATCTCCCAGTCTCTGTAGCAGGGTAGGAGCCTAACTTTAAGGGGAACCTTGTTCTAAGTTGCAAAACTACTTCCTTTTATCAAGATATACAAGTTAGTTTTTCCTCTGTATAAAGCCAATTGACTAACATAGATGAACACCCCAAATACCAGGTGAATCTAGGATAAATTATGTAGGACCAATGGTGTGTTCAAGTCCTCCTCCTTAAGGACTAGTAATGTTTATCTTGACAATATGTATGTGATAGGTTTTATCTGCTTATTAATATAAAACAAAGAGATTTCTTTCGGTTTTTGCAATCTCTTAGCGATTATCTGTGACGGGCAACACATTCTGGTTGAAGGATTATTTAATAATAAAATTGCTTGCTTTCTTTACTATCTTTATCAAGAGATTTTCTGGTTAGTAGAACATTTTGTTTTAATTACATTTCCCCAGTGATTTACAGAAATAAAAATATACATGATGAGATTCAGCTGACAGTACTAGAGACCCAGGAGTCTCAGTTTGCACCACTGATACAGGGTTTGGGCTAATTCTGCTACCACCTTGGGCATTACTGCCTCAAAAGAAGAATACTTCTATCATACTTTGTCACACTCACAAGAGGGAAATGATTGAGGGAAATCTGCTGTTGTAACTATTCTACACATGCATCTTGAACAAATACATCTAATTCGAGAAGGATAAGTTGCATTGCTGAGCTGTAGATGCAAGGAAAACTGGAAAAATGAGTTTTAGCTTCTTAACTTGAGGAAGCCATAGAAAATGTAGCAGATAAAGGTGCTGTCTTTCCGAAAAATATCAACAGTGTCTTCTAATGCTCACTCCTTGATTATAAAATAAAAATATCTGCCATTCTTTGCATTTACACTTTCAGGCAACAATAACGACAAAAATAACTACAAAAATTAAACCAGGCTAAAAATTGAGCTAATACATATCTACAGATTATATTGACAATTCAGTGCCACCTTTAGACCACTTCTTCCTTTATTTATACTGGCAGGGAAATGGCAACAAGTGAAACAACCTTGAGAATTATGTACTGGGTGTAGAATGACCACTCCATCAGGCCTGAACTACTTACTCTAGACTGTTACATGTAAGAGAAACATTAACTTTTTGTAAGACCATTATAGATTAAGTTCTTTGTATTACAACAGCATAGAACATATTCCAACTAATAGTTTGTTGTTGCTGTAATGAAAATCCTAAAATGTGTAACGTTTACTTAGTGTTTAAGCAGCATGTTGTGATGTAGCAGATATAATAGCCTGAAAATTCAGCAAACAAAATTGGAAATTTTGTAGGTTAGAATTGTGTCCAGAAAGGATCTTTGTCTATTGATTCTTTCACATGATTATTCAAACAAATAATTCAAGAGTAATTTATTTTTTTTTAGGAAAGCACATTGTTAAAGAAACCACAGCATAGACAACAGAAGCCTACAATTATTTAATTCTTAAAGTATGCCTTAGTCTTCCAAATCTACAGCAGCAGGAAGTGTGTTATGAATATTATGAAGTTCCAGGAAAAGCATACTTTTTAACATCCACTTTAGATACGGTCATGAAGGGCAATAGCTAAGAAAGACCCAAACAGTGGGAAAAAATCCAGGTATTGCAAATGATAAAATGCACAGAGGAGTTATTATCAAGCATTACTATGGGCTGCCTAAGAGGCCACCAAGAAGCAACTTCGCTACTTGTGAACTGCACTCTTAGACCTAGTCATGGAGGGCATTGCCCTGGATCCCTGGGCTTCAGAAGCCCCATGTATCGATCTCTCTCTCTCTCCTAAACAGAATATGTAAAAAAAATAATAATAAAACACTCACATAAAAAGGAAATTTTAGCCAATGACAAATATTAAAATTAATTTTGAATATTCAAGTTATGTCTTTGAACTCTTGCTTATTGTGAATATTACTAGCAAAAGATTACGAAATATATTTATGTTTCACTATTCTACTTTTAAATGCTATTTAATAATTTAGAAAAACTAGTTTAGCTAAATCAAAAGAAAGCATATGTAAAGTATTCAACAAGCGTGATGGCTCAATATAATATAGAGAGCTTAAAACAAGGAAATAAAAATACAAAAGCGAAAAGATTCATATGGAAATAAACCTTCAAAAGTTACATAAAGATTATTTGTAGGACCACAATAATTCAAGATGTAGTAGTCTTCATTGAAGAGGGCATAAAAGAAATTAAGCAACATATTATTGTTTTCATTTTTCTTTAAAATATCTTAGCAGTGAATATTTTGAATGAATAATAATACAAGAAATATAGCATGGCTCTCGATGTTCATTTAAGAATCTTTATATAAGAAAAAATAATTTATATGATAAATTCAAAGTATTTTTGAAATTTTTCTGCAATGTCGAGACATAATTTAAACCTATGGAAAAGTCGTGTTACAATTCTGTATATAAATATGGCTCTATAAATTGTATTAATAATTCCAGTTGCTACTGAGCAGAGGGACGTTTTTTCTCAACTTGATTTTAATCCAAAACTACAATCTGAAGTGATTCAAGAAGAGTTGTCTAACAAAGCACACTGCCAACAGAAAATATTTCTATTAGATTGTCATCCAAACACCAGTGATCCGTTGACAGAACACCCAAACTTGTACACTAATACTGTACTTACACTTTGCAGTTCTAATAAGTAACTGACCTTCAACATTACAAAGGTTATTGATTTGCATTTTTAAACATTTTGTTGTGTATTTTTCAAGTTAGAGCCGTGGGACATATTTTATTTAACAATTAGCACTATATATAACTTTTAAATAATTGCATGGTAAAACTGTAAAATAATTATGTATAAATAGATATGTGGTCTTCCTTTTGTACTCTTGTCCTTGACCCCACAATTTTTCAGGCTCTGTTTAACCATTTCAGGAAATATTCAAAATCCCTGACAAGCAAATATTTTATAACTGGCTGTGTGTTTCCTATTTTTTAGTCTATAATGAGAGCATTCATTGCAGTTATCCTGTTCCTACTTCTTTTTAAATATTGAGTTAGAAGAGAAGCAAGATAACTTAGTAAGTTACAGTAAAGTTACAGTAGCTGGATTTCAAAGAGCCGCATTCATGTGCAAGAGAGAAAACTTAGCCTTGTGCAGGTATCCCAGACTTCCAACCAGATGCATTGACTGAATGAGATTTTGGATTGTCTCCCTTAGAGAAAGAATAAGTGTGCTCAAGGTGAGGAGATGTGGAGTGACGTAAAACCTGATAACAGCCTCCCAGTATCCATTCTCCAATTCATTCTCTTAGTTATAGAATCCTGGATCTTTCCTCATGCCTTTGAGTACCCAGTTAGAGTTTCATTCCTTTGGATCACTGGCTAAATACGCACCAGGGGGAAGACAGAAAACAACATTGCCGTCTTGTCTTTATAGATGATTGCCCTAGATGCTCTCTTTCTCCCTTCCCCGCTGCAGATAATACTTGAGTGATTTGCTGGGATTGGTGATGTCTGGAGAAATCACAACAGCCTTGTGTTGAGAATGACAGAGCTGCCCTGTCAGTCCTGGCCTGCTTCCCTCTACATCAAGTCGGCAAACTACAGCCTGCAAGCATAATCTTGCCTGCTGCCTGTTTTTGTAAATAAAGTGTTATTGGAACACAGCCATGTTCATTTATTTACTTATTGTCTACTGCTATTTTCATGCTACAACAGCAGAGCTGAATATCTGTAACAGAAACCATATGTCCTTTAGAGAAAAACTTTGCTGGCTTCTGCTCTATATTATTAAATAAAAAGAAATACATTTTGCACAAATCATTATATCCTGAGTATCTTTGTCTAATGATTATTCAGCATTTATCCAAATTAAGGCAGTCACTACAAATGAAAAAAAATGTCATAACTGAAGAGTATCTAATAAACTAGTTTTCCAAAAAAAAAGCACAGAATTGGAATATAATTTAATTGCAGTTTAAAACACTCTGGGAAGGCCAGAAGGTTAGAAGGCATGAAGGCTATTATGTGATAGGTGCCATTTGTTGCAAGAAATATGCCACTGTTTAATAGCTGTTATAATTCTGGATACTAGCACTGTGAGAAAATGTTCTCATAGAATTTGCTTATGCAACTTAAAAAAATGAAATTGTATTAAGCTTAATATCTGAAATACTCCAGAAATGGAATATTGCCTAATCTCACTGATAAATCATGTCAAAAAAATTAAAGACAATGGTATCAACAATGTATGCCTATCTAGCAAAGAGTTTATCAGAGTTCTTAGAAATTTACTACAATTATTCAAAAAATGATTTAAAATAAATAATTTAAAGAAAAGGAACTTATTAGAGAGTAACACTTAAGTGAATTTCTGCTTGATAGCTCAGGTAGAGTGTGTGACATGAATATTTCTCAATAACCGTTCTTGTTGTGTACAGATCTATAGTTTCTAATATGACTTAGGTTGTTCAAAAGCTTTATGGATTAATTAATCCTCCAGATATCAACTATATTTATTTTTATTTTATTTTATTTTGGAGACAAGGTCTTGCTCTGTCACCCAGGCTGGCCTGCAGTACTGAGATCTTGGCTCACTGCCACCTCCACCTTCTGGACTCAAGGGATCCTCCCACCTCAGCCTCCCGAGTAGCTGGGACTACTGGCATGTGCCACCATACCCCACCAAGTTGTGTATCTGTTGTAGAGATGCGATTTTGCCATGTTGCCCAGACTGGTCTTGAACTCCTAGACACAAACGATCCACCTGGCTTGGCCTCCCAAAGAGCCGGGATTACAGGTGTGAGCCAACACACCCAGCCTGGAACTGTTTATTTAAATACATTCAGGTTCATTGACTCAAAATGAAAACATCTATTAAGAAAGATTTAGATTATTTCTAGAAAGAATTGTTAAAATAACTGTCATGCATAAATATTTGTGCCTTTTTAAATATCTGTGTACTCCACAAGGAAATATCTTGAAGTTGTTGAGGTTTGTTTGCTTGTTTTCTTTCTCAAAATTAAGCAACCCAGCAGCACACCAGCTGTAGCTGTGGCACTGGCTGTAGAGGCCACAATGGAGCTGGAGCAGGTGGGGCTGGAGAATTTAGATGATGACAATGAGGTGAGGTGAGGAGCCTGTGGGAGGAGTAGTGCCACAGGTGACAACCATGACAACATCTCCACCCTGCATGTGAAGCTCCTCCAAATGGTGACCCCAGCATAGGAAACACATCAGAGCCACAAGAATTTAATTCCAAGCAGGAAGATTTTAATACATAAGAATTTACTTGAGATTCAGTTAGAAGAAGGAAACGTGCCTGAAAAAAGGGTGACATTTTGGAGAACCTATCCTAGATACAATGCCTAAGAGTAAAATATTTTCATCCAAGAACCCTGCAAATACAATTCAGAACACATGTGACCAGCAGTCCTCAGCAGCTCTCCAGAAGGGGATGCACTTACACACCGCAGGCCAGCAAGACATCTGAGCTCCTTGCTCCGTTGCAGAGAATAGCACCATTCCAAAACACAAGAATCTCCTCAGAACAATTCTATAACGAATAGCCAGCTGGAATTCTAAGGATTTTTCATGTACTTTAAGGCATTATGTTTGTTTTTAAAGAGATTCAAAGAGACTAGCCTGGATACAATAAGAAAGACAGTCATAGGAGTTTCTGATCTCTAGAAAACTAAATTTGTCTCCGGGTAATGTAGGCAGCAGCCATTCAGAAGCCTTTACATGTTCTAGTAGAGATGTTGTATATATGCTCCTCCTCAGAAATCGCTTTTGGATTCAGATTTAATCCATCCCTTAAGAAATGAAAAAGTTTAATTACTTCACCTCACATTGAGAATACAATTAATATTAAATGGTCATTTAAATCTTACTAGTGAAAACTTTGCTGTAGGTCTCTCTGCTCCTCGCAGCTGCTAACATTCCCATGCCTCCACCTGTATCTTCAACCTGCCTGTCCATCTCAAATCTTCCTCTGATTGTAAATTGTAACTCCAATTCCCTCACCACTATAAAAGGCCAGGGGACACAAAGCCTAAAAACTAACAGTTTTAATCAAAATGATATAATCTCTAAGGACCAGCAAGACATACTTCTAGAACTTCACTGAAAATTTATTTTCCGATTCAATCCTACTAAAGCATCCAAAGCCTCTACGAGAAAACCATTTAATGTCTCACATAAATTCTAAAACAAAATCTAAAAAGATTAAAAAAAAAAAGGAAAGAAATCAAATAAAAAAGGCTGATCTTGAAACTACTGAGGAAAAGGAGGAGGTCTTTAAAGGGGAAGAAAAAGTTGCAAATGAAATATTCGCAGTCTGACTTCCAATGAAGAAACCTTTGCTTCCATGGAGCCTTCATTCAAAATTGAAATCCCAGATTATCTGATAAAATCTATTGCCATGGTCTCCCATGAACAACATCTGAATTACAAGGATGACTTCAGTGCTGAGTTTGATAAGTGTGAGTCCTTGCATACCAGAATGGAGACTATAGCTGGAAGATTTATTATTCTTGCTGCACAAGGAAAGCACCTTCCTCCAGTTCAAAAGAGTGTCAGATTGTTCATGAAGTCTTACAAGAACATGAAAAGATCAAGCAGCCTAGTCACAATTATGATGAAGAAAAATACATGTATCTTCATAATAAAGTGGCTCAGACTACAAGACAAATACATTGATTTGAACAAACAACAAGCAGGTCATAGAAATAGCAATCTTCAGCTTTTCCTAGCGTGAATATATTCATGCTTATTTATTTCACATTAAAAAGACTTGAAATGCTAAACAAAATTACATAAACCAAATGCATGTGTTTCAAAATATTATTTTATAAATCTGTTGACAGCAGTGGATTTTATCTTTAAATAAATTTTACAAACAAAATATCAACTGGCTCTACTTTTATGGCTGAATAGTTGAGATGCAAAACATCCCAGACATCATCTATGTAAAATAATCAAAATAAGTTTAAGATAAACACTTTGGAGATTATTCAAAGATACATGGCAAAAAAGTATTCTACCAGGAAAATAGCTCCATTGAGAATAGCATATGTCTAATTTATAAAATAATTCATATGAATTCTTCACTAACAAGATAGTATATTAACTTTGCATCAGGTGTAAATGTATCAATAGAAACATATAGGTATACAACTTATTTTTACTTTTAAACTGAATCATAAAAAGGATTGAAAATATCCTGGCAGAGATACAATAATACCAGTATTATTTTAGATAATTTGAATTAGCTGTTACAGCCTAGTATGACAATAATCTAATAATCTTATCTCTCCTATCAGAAGTTTTGCAAATATATATATATATATGTATATATATAAAATTCCTATCTGCCTGGAATACTCTTTGTCTGCTTGGTTCTAAATTATCTTATTATTAATGCATATTTCTTCATGAGATTTTCTAGTGTCCCTAGGTTAAAATTGCCCCCATCCCCTAGGTTCCTCATAGTAGCTTGCCGTATTCTATCATAACACCTAGAACTCTTTGTTTATTTTCTAATTCCCCCACATCTCATTATTCTCACCAAGGGAGAAAAATGCCTATTATGTGTACTATTTTGTACTTAAAGCTTGGAAATGGGAGATAAATCAGAATACGTTCTGATGGAGAGCATAAAAGAAATTAACAATACTTTGCAATTTACAATATTGAAAATTTTATTTGTACATAATATTAAGCAGTAATTTGTATTATATCATTTTCTGAATAGAAATGACCTTGTAGTAACATTCAAGATAGTTTCAAATTTGCATTAATTGTATCATTTTATTATAAATTTCTTTGCAAATATTTGAATTATATGAAATAAAAATTGATTCACATATATTAGTATTTTTTAAATGGAATAATTGTTTCAAGAGTTCTGCCTATCAAATTACCTAATGTGTATCTTACTGATATGCAGATAAATAGAAATAGACATTTTTATTGTAGACACTCCAAGCATTCTCACATTAGAATAAACATTTTAAATCTTTTGAGATTTTTAAAATAATGCATAATGGTGCTAAATAATTTTATAATGATTTAAAACTGTATTTATTAAGAAAGGAATATAGTAATGCATCAGCTATTATTACATGATAGCAAAGGGCATTCTTCTATGACTACTGTTAAAGCTTTGACATTATCCCTAAGGCATTTTTTATCTGCATTATTTTGGCATTATTTATTTCTTACTCCATTGCTTTAAAATTTTATGAGAAGCATTAAACCATTCTTTTAGTAATGGGAGTTATGGAATCCAGAGATGTTCTCATAGGACAGTGATCTGTCTTACACTTAAAACACTTTTACCCAACGTTTAGAGCAGCACAGAAGTCCTTTTCCAAAGTATGAACAAAAGTATTATTAATGAAACAAGTTCATACAGGAGGTTATTTCTGCACAGTGATCCATACTTGCACAAGGCCGTTGGCATAGCTAAGTAACCCCTAAAACATTACTAGACGGCACATACTTTATAAAAATAGTTTAAAATGTAGAAAAATTTTAAGATGGAATATTATAAAGATTAGAACATGATGTTTTAATACATGATACAGCCGCATTATGTGCATAGCAGGATAGTCATGAGTGAGAATAAAAGAGTTTTTCAGAAACAGTTTATGATAAAAGAAATGAGAAATAAGTGACACATAATTTTTGATTTTCAAAATTCTAAAAATTATACTATAAATGGCCTTTATCTTTGGTTTGGAAAAAATAACTGGTTGGCCTTCATGAATATAAAAATAAAACTAAAAATACCATTATTAATGAAAAGTTTGCCTTAAGTAGTTAAACATTTGTGCATAACATATAAAATTATAATAACTATAGGCAGAGTTTCATCTCAACAAATTGTATTCCAAAATATTTATTTTAAAATAAAAATTAAAATAATGTTGCACCCTTTTTTTTTATAATTTAAGCAAATTTTCACATACCAAAAGCACTGACCCCTAATGATTAAATATATGAAGCTCCTTCACTTTTTGCTGAAGAAGAGATTAAAAATGAACTAAAATGAGCTGGAGGCAGATGAAGGCAGAAATGATTTATGTGCCCCACAGGTTGTGTGATCTCAAATGAAGTCATTCAGCCCCTGGATCACACTGAAAGTGCTTGAAGATGTTCTTTTGTTTTTAAGGGGTTAAAGGAAAACCACAGTCTTCAAGAATGAGGGAAACGTCTCTACCATGCTGGATATAGTTCATAATATGCAAAAAGGTTCTTATCTCTGGAAAAGTGAGACTAGACTGAGACACCGGCAAAAGCTAACTTTGTGTAGCTCATGAAGATTATCAATAGCAGAGGCAGAAGCAAGGTATCAGGAAGAGAATGTTTACCTTTTAAGCTACTATTCTGACCAAGCATAACCTAAAACACATGGCAGTTTTCTTAAACGCCTGACAAATATACAGAGTGATTATTTTCCATCTATTAAGGGATGTGTCTCTGCACACTGAGTATTTAAAAATTATATTGCAATGTGAACTTCATTTATTCAGAAGGCTAGTGACCAAGGCACTGATTGTCCTGTCTCACAAATTTCATCTCAGCAGGGGCTCACCTGTTTTTCTGTCTGTGTTCCAGGAAAGTTTTAAAAATGGATGTCACTATTGTTGACAGAAAAAATCAATGACTATGAGTATCATAGTGCATAAGAAAGATTTATTATAAGAATTAGGGGTGGCAGATATGATACAAGATGCCAAGTAAGAACAAGTAAGTTTGCTTGTATTAATATGTCCCACCTGTTGCATGGGAAATGCTATACTTATACAAAAAAAATTTGGTCTTTTCCTAAATTTTAATTTGATATTTTGTGTTTTTACTTGCTACATCTGGAAATCCTAATAAACATGCCTCAGAAATACTTTCCAGTAAGTATAACACAGTGTCTTCCAAATATTTTCACAACGTGACATACAGAATATGGTATACATCCAGCACATTTTGGAAATGGGAGAAGATGCCTGTCAGTAGAGATAGCGACCATGGAGCTCTAACTATTCCAGGGTTGAGGCACACCTATAAGACATCACAGTCCATTGCATACAGGTAAGACTCTGCTCTCATGGATACAGAATGCATTACTGGTGTAAAGAAATATGACTTGTTTTACATACCTAATAATTTCTTTTCAGTTCATGGAATGTCAACCCTGAGAGCTCACATACTGAGATTACATTTGTAGTCTCACATATTTTCAGATATTTGTCTCTCATCACCTCATGAAAAACAGTGATATGGTTTGGCTGTGTCCCCGCCCAAATCTCATCTTGAATTGTAATCCTCATAATCCCCACAAGTCGAGGAAGGGACCTGGTGGGAGGTGACTGGATCATGAGGGCGGTTCCCCCATGCTGTTCTCATGATAGTGAATGAGTTCTTACAAGATCTAATGGTTTTATAAGCATTTGGCAAGTTCCTACTTCGCTCACTCTTCTCTCTCCTGCCACCATGTGAGACGGTTCAAGCTTGCTTCTCCTTCACCTTCTGCCATGATTGTAAGTTTCCTGAGACCTCCCCAGTTAGTTAAACCTCTTTCCTTGATAAATTACCCAGTCTTGGGAAATTCTTTATACCAGTGTGGAAACAGACTAATACACTTAGGAACATATTTTAATAAAGGGAGTGTAATTTTTGTAATCAAACATATGGAAGCTGGGATTTAAATTATTTTACCTACCAACTGTGTCACCTGGGAGAAATACATGTAACCTATTTTGGACTGTTCCTGTATCTTCAGCAGTACATAATAATAACCTAATATAGAATTATTCAAAATATATGTAAAATCACAAACGTAATGGCTAATGCAGGCACTCAAAATTGAAAGATATTTTCACTACATGCTGTGGCATGGCTTTCTAAGTAGAGGTAGCTTTGTTTGAAAGGTTTTATGCCACCATAGAATGACTCCTTTCCTGATGTTGGGCAAGGAATATAAATTCAAACTCTTAGTTTAGATTAATAATATTCACATGAATTTCCTGATGAAGATGGGTCCTGTAAAGTCTTCACTGGATTAAAACAATTTCTCAGATTTCCCTCTTTGGGCATATTATACTACTATCTCCCTAGAGTTACTTTCACTGAAAGTACTTGTGATAACGACATTGGCTTTTAGTGAGGGCTGGTATAAGAAGCAAATTGTTAAATGCATGAAAGCTTTTGCAAATCCTATTTATTACATAAACTCTATGAGGACCTTGAGGGATATCTATCAATCAAATATATAGATATATGTGTGAGCATATATATATATATATGCTGTAGATATACAGTATATATAGTATATATGTATACATTGTTTGAATACATTTAGGTTTTTTTTTTGTGTGTGTGTGTGTATATATATATGGGGTAATTATGTTCATTGAAACCACTTGTTCAGTCGTGGCTCATTTCTGTAATCCCAGTACTTTGGAAAGCTGAGGTGGGCAAAGTGTCTAGTTTAGGAGTTCGAAACCAGCCTGGGCAACGTGACAAAACCCCATCTCTAATAAAAAATATAAAAAATTAGCTGAGCAGTGGTGGCATGTGCCTGCAATCCCAGCTGCTAGAGAAGCTGAGCCATGAGAATCGCTTGAACCCAGGTGGCGGAGATTGCAGTGAGCAGAGATCATGCCATTTCACTACTTCAGCCTGGGCAACAGAGCAAGACTCTGTGTGCTAAAATCAAAACAAAAAAAAAGAAAAGAAAAAGAACACACTTGTTCTACCTTAGTCTACATTTCCTTTATAGTGTAAATCACGTAACTAATTATGTCCTCATGTTTGTGTCAGCATTTAGAAAGCATGGGGCATATACATGAAGATTGTGAGAGTAACTTAGAGTTGTGTTCCAATATATGTCATCTTTCATCTTTAATGATGAGATATCTTTCTGGGTATATAGGGTACCAGAATAAATATTACATTATTTTTCCTAGCCTCACTGCAACTTAGATGTGGCCATGTAACTGGAGCTAATGTCATTATGTAGTTTATGTGGACATTTTTGGAAAGGAATAACCCTGAGGACTCTTGCTGCTTCTATCACTGCTCAGAAAATAGATGCTGCTACCTTGGCTTATGAAAATTAGGTCTGTAACCTAAAGATTATGGAATAATAAAGGAAAATGAGCCTGAGCCTAGGTCCCTGACTACTTTGTAGCATAGAGCTGTGGTATGAGCTCTGGACTGCATCCATCCCAATGACTATGTGAGTAAGAATAAAACTTTCATCTTCTTTAAGCTATTGTTATTGCATAGTTTTTTTTTTTTTTTCCTGATAAAAAAATCAACTTATAATTACAATCCTAAATAACTCTATAGAGATCTGGCTCTCTCTCTCTCTTTTCTAACGAACACATTTAAACAATCGCCCTTAGAGAATTCTAGTTCAGATAAAACTGCAATACTTTTTAAAAAATCTTTTAATTTTAAAATAAAACTTGAGTTATCTAAAATATGCTAAATGAATTAGTATTATAATAGTATTTGTGCACACGTAAATAACAAAACCTAGACAGGCAGTTAAAAAAGTTCTTCAAAGAGGAACTTATTATTATTTTATTTTTGAGCCAACCATACCATGCCAACCTGATTATTATTATTATTATTTTTATTATACTTCAAGTTCTAGGGTACACGTGCATAATGTGCAGGTTTGTTACATATGCATACATATGCCATGTTGGTGTGCTGCATGCATCAACTTGTCATCCACATTAGGCATATCTCCCAGTGCTATCCCTCCCCGCTCCCCCACCCCATGACAGGCCCCAGTGTGCGATGTCCCCCACCTCGCATCCAAGAGCTCTCACCATTCAGCTCCCACCCATGAGTGAGAACATGCGGTGCTTGGTTCTCTGTCCTTGCGATAGTTTGCTCAGATTGATGGTTTCTAGCTTCATCCATGCCCCTACAAAGGACATGAACTCATCCTTTTCTATAACTGCATAGCACTCCATGGTGTATATGCTCCAACTCCCCTAATGCAGTCCATCATTGATGGACATCTGGGTTGGCTCCAAGTCCCTGCCACTGTGAACAGTGCCGCAACAAACATACGTGTGCACGTGTCTCCATAGCAGCAGGATTTACAACCCTTTGGGTATATACCCATCAATGGGATAGCTGGGTCAAATGGTACCTCTAGTTCTAGATCCCGCAGAAAATCTGACAAAAGAGGAACATTTAAAGCCAGCATGCCTGATTTCAAGTTCTGCCTCCCCGTCTAATTGGAATGTGATGTCAACCAAGTGGTTAACATCTCTATGCCTCAATATTCTTCATCTATAAAGTGAGAATAATGATAAATGTTACTCAAAAGTTTGCTGTGAAGACTAAAAGAGTTAATATCTGTAAAGTTTTTATGACAGCAGCTGACATTCATGGTAAACATTCTTTAAGTATTAGTGATATGATTAATTTTCCAATCAATAAAATAATTACATGATTTGGGACAAATGATTGCTAAGGAATTTTAAATATTATACCATTCAAGTCTCTTAAGATTCTATGAGATAGTCAGTTATTATTTATACTGACTCTGAAAGAATAATTCATTCACCCAATATTATTCAGTGACAGAGACTAATTTTGATTCTCATAGTTATGTATGTTTAATTCATAGACCTCAAGGTTTGTGCTATTTGCTACAATGTTTGAATACCTGCAAATACGCATTCACCTTATATTTTCATCATGAGAGGCAAGTGCTTTTTCACTAAATTACACAGATGACAGATACCTGAGACAGTCAAAATTTCTAGAACATCTGGAATCACCTAGACCACAGTGTCTTAGGATTGTTTGGTAATGATGTATTAAAGACAGTTATTAATTGTAAAATATAGATTGGTCAAGCCCTTATTTTATCACTCTTACTGATATTATTTTGAATGTTGTAGTTCTGAACCGCTCAATAGGTTATTCATTTGACAAATTTGGTCTTTTTTAACTAATTAAAATAAAATACTTAAGAAAATGCAACTCATCATCCATACTAGAAACACTTGATAAACTTGGTATATTATTCTTAACTAAAATCCATAGTTTACATTAGGGTACATTCTTTGTGTTGTACATTTCTATAGGTTTTGGTGATTCCATAATGACATTCATCCATTATTATGCAATCATACAGAACAGTTCTATTGCCCTAAAAATACCCTGTGCTCCATCTATTCATCCATCTATTTCACATTTCCCAGAACCCCTAGCAATCACTGATCATTTTCCTGTCTCTATAGTTTTACCTTTTTAATAACACCTTACTGTTGAAATTACAGTCTACGGCCTTTACAGTTGGGCTCCTTTCATTTAGTAGCGAACCGCTCGAAAGCTAGATGTTTATAATAGAAGAAATGTGGAAGTAGGGTGGGGGTATATGGGAACTACGTACTTTTTGCACAACTTTTCTATAAACCTAAAACCGTTCTAAAAATAGTATATATATATATAAAATAATGTATATATATAAAATAGTGTGTGTGTACATATATACACACACACACACACACACACGTTTTTTGAAATGGAATCGCTGTCACCCAGACTGCAGTAATCATGGCTCACTGCAGCCTCAAACTCCTGGGGTCAAGCTATCCTCCCAGATCAGCCTCCCAAACAGCTGAACTATAGATGCATGCCACCATACCTGCCTAATTTATTATTTTTATTTTTTGTAGAGAAGTATTCTTCCTTTGTTGCCCAGGCTAGTCTTGAAATACTAGACTCAAGAGATCCTGCCACCTCAGCCTCCCAAAGGGCTGGGACTTACAAGCATGAGCTACCATTGCTGGTCCTATAAAGTTTTTTTAAGTGCAATTTATTGAAATTAGAGTTTTGTATTATTCAGTGCAGCATAAGGTCATTCTTGGTGACCATACCATGCACTGGACAAAATTGTATATTGCATTTGTCTTCTGTAATAAGATTTGATAGTATTTATAATAGGGTTCTCTAGAGAAACAGAATCAAAAGGATGTGCATGTACATCGAGATTTATTGTAAAGAACTGGCTCACATGATTATGGCAGCTAGCAAGCCCAAACTGCACTGTGGGCTGTCTGGCTGGAGAACAGGAAACAGCGGATATCTCAGTTCAAGTATATCTGCTGGTGGAATTCTTCCTTGCTCAGTGGAGCAATACGTCCTTGCTTTTGTTCTATATGGTTCTTAAACTGGTTGGATTGAGGTATTCCAAGCACAAAGATTTAAATGTTAATCTCTTCCAAAAACAGTGTCACAGACAAATCCTGAAAAATGTTTCACCTAATATCTACACACTATGGCCCACCCAATTGACATGTGAAATTAACTATCACAGTGGTGCTCACATTTTCTATGGTTTTAGTCCTTTTATCCAGTTGTGTATCAATTGCTGGGAGTGTAGTGTTAAAATTCTCACACAAAGTTGTGAAATTGTCTAGTTTGGTCTTTTATTCTATCAGCTTTTTCCCACGCATTTTGTGGCAGTTTATTAGGTACACAGACATTTATGATTGTTACGTATTCCTGATGAATTGATTCTTTTATTATGAAACATATTTATTTATTTTTATAATACTCTATTTTGCTGTCGATTTTTTTCCCATTTTATTATAAATACTCCAAACATTTTCTGGCTATTGTTTCTATTGCATTTTCTGGCTGTTGTTTCTATTGCACTATCTTTTTCCATTAATTTACTTTCAGCCTTTCTGTGTCTCTATTTGTATAGTATTTCTTGTTAGATAGCACATATTTGAGTCTTATTTTATAACCACGCTGATCATCTCTGACTTTAGAGATATATGTCCCTTTTCATTTAATAAAATTAGTGATGATTAAATTTGTCTCCCAGGTTTTTTTGTTTTGTTTTGTTTTGTTTTGTTTGTTTGTTTGTTTTGGTCTATTTCTCCTTCCACTGTTTGTTTCTTTCCTATATTCTTCTTGTCCTTTCCTTTATTCTTTGTATCATTTAAATTTTGTTTTAGAATTCTATTTAATCTATGTTTTTTAGCTATACCTCTTCACATTATTTCAGTAGTTTCTCTAATAACTTAAATAGACAGGTATACACTTTTACAGTTTATTTTATTTAAAGTTATACATTTTCTTGTAAACTTCAGAGATGTTACAGTCATTTAGGCTCTCGTATGCTCCACTTACCTTTTGTTTGTTTTAGTTAGCATATATAGCACAACTACATACAAAAGCACCATAAAACAACATTATGTATTTTTGTTTTGAAGAGTCATATTGTGTCCGGAATTGGTTCCTTCCAGTGGGTTCTTTGTCTCACTGACTTCAAGAATGAAGCCGCGGACCCTTGTGGTGAGTGTTACAGTTCTTAACGATGGTGTGTCTCGAGTTTGTTCCTTCAGATGTTCAGACATGTCCAGAGCTTCTTCCTTCCAGTGGGTTTGTGGTCTCGTAAAGCTGCAGACCTTCGCAGTGAGTGTTACAGCTCTTAAAGGTGGCGCATCCAGAGTTGTTTGATCTTCCCGGTATTTCCGTGGTCTCACTGTCTTCAGGAGTGAAGCCACAGACCTCTGCAGTGAGTGTTACAACTCATAAAGGTAGTACCCTCCCAAAGACTGAGCAGCAGCAAGACTTACTGTGAAGAGCCAAAGAACAAAGCTTCCACAGCATGGAATGGGAACAGAGGGGATTGCCAGTGCTGGCTCAGGTGATCAGCTTTTATTCCCTTACTTGGCCCCACCCGTGTCCTACTAATTGGTACATTTTACAGAGCACTGATTGGTCCATTTTACAGTGTTGATTGGTCCGTTTTTGCAGAGTGCTGATTGGTGTGTTTACAAACCTTTAGCTAAACACACAGTGCTGATTGGTGCATTTTTACAGAGTGCTGATTGGTGTGTTTACAAAACCTTTAGCTAGACGCACAGCACTGATTGGTGCGTTTTTACAGAGTGCTGATTGGTGTGTTTACAAACCATTAGCTAGACACAGAACAGTGATTCATACGTTTTTACAGAGTGCTGATTGGTGCATTTACAAACCTTTAGCTAGATACAGAGCGCTGGTTGGTGCCATTTTTACAGAGTGCTGATTGGTGCGTTTACAATCCTTTAGCTAGACAGAAAAGTTCTCCAAGTCCCCACCTGACCCAGAAGCCCAGCTGGCTTCACCTCTCAATCCCCCCTCTAAATAGGACACCCCAACGGCTGTAGGGAATTAGGTGATGACAGCTCTAGCTACTTCCTGCTGGATAGGGGCAAAGAAGGAGCCCTGCAGTTGTAGTGTCCTCCAGAGGGCAACTCTTTAGGCCAACGAAAGTGCCAGCGGGTTGGTCGAGGTGTCCTTGGTAGAAGTTGTTAGTTGAGCTCATTTGGGGTTTCATTTGTAAGACCATCTGTAACTTGCTGACCTTGATTCTAGAGGAAACAAATTTAACAAGGAGGTTAAAAATAGAGTCCAAAGGTGAGTAATAGCAAGATGGCTGCCATGGGACCTAGAAAGGGGAAAAGCCATGTTGCCCAACTCCAGAGGTTGGTATAAGAGTTTGAAAGGCATTGTCTGATTTCAGAAGCCTTTTCCTGTAAATGCCAGGCAGCAGCTCGTACTATCCCTGACTGGTTAATGTAAAAACAACACTCTTCCCCTAAGAAGGTACAGAGTCCTCCTTTCTCAGCAGTGAGGAGGTCTAGGCCTTGGCGGTTTTGGAGAGTCACTGCTGCCAAAGAGTCTATTTGGGATTGTAGAGTAAAGATAGATTTCGTTATTCCTTACAAACTGTCTGAGAAATCCTTTGAGAGTGTGTGGTAGTAGGATAATGAAGTAGATAAACTGGCTATTCTGGTTCCAGTAGCAGCAGCCAATCCTAACCCTACAAGTAGGAGTATTAGTTGTATGGCTCTGTGCGGATGGACTTGAGCTATGAGGAGTACTGATAGGGTCTGATTTCCTGGAGCAATGTTAATGTTGGGACTTAGAAAGACTAAGGTGCAGGTGCCTGTCCAGTTAGTGAGGAGGCAGATATAGGTTGATGTTCCACATGAGAAGAATATATCTTGGCTGAGTAGACAGAACTGGTTGTGTATGTTAAAAAGGTGTGTGAGTTTGTTGTTTTCACTTTCCCATGCTCCTAAAGTACTTGTGAAGGTAGCTCCGGTGAGCGGCTGGAAAGGGGTGTTGGGAGCAAACTGAGTGGCTCCCTGTGTTCTATTTTATTTTCATCCTGGCAGGAGCTACAGTATATAGTCCTATCACAAAGAATATGGTTAGTATGCTGCTTAATAATATGGTGAAATAGTAAAAGGATTCCATTAAAGGGGCAAGGACCCATGTTAAAGATAAAGATTATGTAGGTTTTCACTTATCTTTTTTAAGGAGGATGCAGTTTTTCTTCAGGATCAGTGGTAAGAGCCTTTTCAGTCTGGGATGTTTCCTTCCGAAATAGGAGATGCAAGTCCTCCAATGGTTTACAAGTATATCGAGGCTGGTCTGGCTGATTTTGGGACTCCTGAGCTGACGGTCCTGCAGGTTCCTCAGGAGGTGTCCAAAATTTAACTTGGGTGTGATGAATCCAAGATTCTACTCCTGCCACCTTAATTGCCACGGGTGCAAAGAGGATTACTGAATACGGTCCTTCCCACACAGAGTCCATAGATGGGGAGGTAGCGGGGAGAGATCTGTTCAACACTGGATCTCCTGTTGAAACAACTCTGTTCTTTTTGTCTGTGACATCCTTCAGGTAGCTTTTTAAAGTTTCATTGATATTCTGCCAAAGAAGTTATATCTTTGACCAAGTTGGCCATTGTGTGATCAAGTAGGAAGTCATTTGTGCGAAAAGGTCATCCACACAGCGTTTCATATGGACTTAGCCCCATTTTGTGAGGAGAATTTCGGTTTCTCAACAAGGCCATGGGCAAAAGAGTAGGCCATGCAAGATGAATTTCTTGTGTTAGTTTCCTTAAGTGCCTCTTGAGTGTTTCGTTTGCCTTCTCAACCTTCCCCAAGGATTGTGACCTCCAGGCTCAGTGAAGGTGATATTGTGTCCCTAGCACCCTGGAAATTCCCTGAGTTATCATGGCTTTAAAAGCTGGACCACTGTCACTCTGTAAGCTTTGGGGAAACCCAAATCTAGGAATTATTTCATGAATTAGAGCTTTAATCACTTCCTGAGCCTTCTCTGTCTTGCAGGGTAAAGCTTCTATCCAATTTGTAAAGGTATCAGCACAGACCAACAAGTAGTGAAATCCCTTTGACTTAGGCATATGGGTGAAGTCTAACTGCCAGTCCTCTCCAGGATAGTGATCTATTCTTTGCTCCCCCAAAGGGACCTTACAATGGACCAAGGGATTATTCTTTTGGCACACCTCACAGGCTTTGACTACCTGTCAGATGGTCCAGAGGAGATTTGGCCCTGTAAATAGGGATTTGGCCATTTGATGAGTATTTTCAATACCCATATGAAAAGTTTGGTAGAGGGTTTTAAGTATTTTCCACTGACTGGCTTCAAGTGTAATGACCTTTCCTTGTCCTGTCGTTAACCACCCAGAGGGGAGAAAACTATGCCCCCATTAAAGTCCCCATTCTCTTTTAGTCAGGGAATACTGGGGCTTAATCTCTTGGAGGGGGTTGTTCCATACCAAGGGTCCTTCCACAGGTATTTCTAATGAGAGGTTCCACCTGGAAGCAATTTTGGCCTCAGCATCTGCCCCACAGTTTCCTTCTGCCTTTTCTCCTTCAACTTTCTGATGGCTTTGGCAGTGTAAGACTGCCACTTTTTTGGGTTTTTGCACTGCACGCAATAACTCAGTAATTTCCTTGTGGTATTTAATGGAGGTTCCCTTAGAAGTTAGGAACTCCCTTTCTTTCCACATTGCAGCATGGGCATGTAGGATTAGATAAGCATACTTGCTATCTGTATACACATCTATTCTTTTTCCTTGTCCCAGTTCTAAGGCTCGGATAAGTGTCACTAGTTCTGCTAACTGCACGCTGGTCCCTGGGGGGAAGAGGCTTACTTTCAAGTACAGTTACATCACTAACTATGGCATAACCTGCCCTTCATATCCCATTCTCCACAAATGAACTTCCATCGATATATAGGTTAAGGTCAGGATTAGCTAAGGGAACTTCTAAGAGATCATCTCGGGCAGCATAAGTCTGGACTATAATTTGTTGGCAGTCATGCTCAATTGGTTCCCCATCCTCTGGGAGAAAAGTGGCAGGGTTGAGGGCTACGCACATATGTTTTTGAAGCACCGGTCCCTCAAGGGGTAGCACCTGGTATCTAAGTAGGCAGTTGTCTG
The DNA here is from genome assembly GCF_003255815.1 of Theropithecus gelada. NCBI lineage: Eukaryota > Metazoa > Chordata > Mammalia > Primates > Cercopithecidae > Theropithecus > Theropithecus gelada. Next base: position 7,162,253 of record NC_037685.1, on the reverse strand, counting down.
ATAGCCATAAACTTCCTTTGGCACCTAGTATGCCATTTACATCATGAGTAGTGCAGACAGTGACATCTTTTCCTTGTATTATTTTGATGGCCTCTGACACTAAGACAGCCACCGCCACAACTACCCATAAACAGTAAGGCCACCCTTTGGCTACTACATCAATATCCTTACTTAGGTGTGCCGCTGGTGTGGGGTTGTCCCACCAATCTGAGTAAGGACTACACGAGCTATTCCTGCTCTCCGTGTGACGTATAAAGAGAAGTTTTGTCCTGTGGGAAGGCTTAAGGCTGGAGTTTGATTTTGTTCCTTCCAATGCCCAGATTTCAGGGTTGATTCCCTCCTCAAGCGGGGAACAACAAATGGGTAACTTGTTTCCCATATTCATGTAGATAATAGCTCCAGGTTTGGCTAATATATCCCTCAACAAATGGGTAACTTGTTCCCCATATTCATGTAGATAATAGCTCCAGGTTTGGCTAATATATCCCTCCCTAATAAGGGTATGGGACTTTCAGGCATAACAAGAAAGGCTTAAGAAAAAAGCGAAGTCTCCCAATTACAACTGTGGTAGTGGGAAAAATACCTGATTACAGGCTGTCTGAGGATTCCTCGGATGGTAACGGATCTTGAGGACACTTGTCCAAGATAGGAAATTAACACTGAGAAGGCTGCACCAGTGTCCAGGAGGAAGTCAATTTCCTGGCCCTCAATGGTTAAACATACCTGGGGCTCAGTGTGGGTGATGACATGAGCTGGCACTTTCCCTGGGCACCCTCAGTCTTGATGTTGGATCATCTGATTGGGGGCTACTGGCCCAGAGAACCATTGCACTCTGGGGCAGTGTGTCTTCCAGTGATTGCCTCAGCATAGCGGACATGGACGAGGGGGCAGCGTCTCGTTGGACAATCTTTTTTAAAGTGTCCTTGTAAACCACACTGATAACAAGCCCTACTGGGTGACTGGCCTGCTCCATTTTCTGTCCTCTCTGAACCACCAAGGTCTATCTGAGGGCCATGACTAAGGCTGCGGCCCTTCTCTGGTCTCGCTTTTCCTTTTGGGCCTGTTCCTCTTGATCCCTATTATAGAACACCAAGGTTGCCAGGTTTAATAATGCCTCCAGATTTTGTTCAGAGCCCAGGGCTCACTTTGGAGCTTTCTCCTGATATCTGTGACTGATTGGTTAATAAATTTATTTTTTAGAATCAACTGACCCTCAAATGAGTCAGGTGACAGGGCAGTATATTTTCTTAAGGCCTCCTGTAGCCACTTGAGGAAGGCAGAAGGATTTTCTTCCTTTCCCTGAGTTATGGTAGACATCATTGAATAATTCATGGGCTTCTTCCTAATTCTCCTTAGTCCTTTTAAAACATAGGTCAACAGATGTTTATAACTCCAGTCCCCATGATCTGAGTCGAGGTCCCAGTGGGGATCCATACTGGAGAAGGCTTGCTGACCAATAGGGAATTTGTCCCTTTCATTGGCTGTCATCCTGTCATTTACTTAACTAAGATACCAGGTATCTCCAAACTCATGGGCTGCAGCTAAAGCTTCATTCTTTTCATTAAAGGCCAGGGTTTGATCTAACAACAACATGAGCTCTCTCCTAATGAGATAGGAGGTTTGCCCTAGACCCTGTAGGACATCTATATACCTATCAGGATCATCTGAAAACTTTCCCAGTCTGCCTTGATCTGCTTTAAATCAGAGAGGGAGAAGGGGACATGTACCTGGGTTGGGCCAAATTCCCCTCCACTTATAGCTTGAAGGGGATATAACTGATAGCCCGGGGGGTTTTGTGGTCCTTTGGAGATTTCTTTGCTTATTTCTTTATTGGTGGAAGACATTAGAGGAGGCTTATCAATAATAGGAAGGGGAGCTATAGGGAGGCAAGGATATGGGGGTAAGTTGAGAGGTACTCCTGTAGGATGCAAATTGCAAGCTTTGCATAGTTGTGTATTCTCCTTCAACGAAAAGAAAGTTTAGACATAAGGTATTTCACTCCATTTGCCTTCCCTCTTACAGAAAAGGTCAAGCTACATGATAGTAATGTAATTTTTATTTCCCTCAGGTGGCCATTTTTCCCCATCAGAGAGAGAATATTGGGGCCAAGCTCTATGCAGAAAAAAATGAGCTTCCTCTTTTTCAGAGTTTGCAGGTCAAATTGGTCCCAATGGCTTAGGATGCATTTCAAGGGCGAGCCTGTTGATGCCTGAGTGTTTCCCATCTGAAAGACAAATCTGCCCATGGTTTTGGATTGTTTGTTTCTTCCCCTGCCCAAGAACCTGGAACGGTCCCTGGACCCTGCTGATTGGAATAGTTGCGCTCAACACACAGCAGCAGAAACATCTCTTGCCCAAGAACCCACAACGGTCCCTGGACCCTGCTGATTGCAATAGTTGCATTCACTGACGCAGCAGCAGAAACACCTCTTGCCCAAGAACCCACAACAGTCCCTGGACCCTGCTGATGGGAATAGTTGTGCTCACCGACGCAGCAGTAGAAACACTAGTTTTCCTCCTAGACCACAAGGAGGACTGAGGAATGTCAGGACTGAGGAATGTCAGGCTCTTCCTGACACATTCTCAAAAACCTGCACACTTGCCTGTCCTCCTATACCACAGGGAGGACCGAGAAAAATCAGAGTTAGTGGCCCTTACTGATGCATTCTCGAAAACCTGTTAGAATCCTAAGCATTCTCCTGTTAGTATTGGGAGACTTTACCCATGTCCTATATGTTATGTTATGCCCCAAAAATGAAGTGGAGGACCATACCCTGAAGGAGGAGAGAGATCTCCAGGGTTGGAAGACTGACACCTTCTGTCCTCACTTGAATAGGAAGGATATCATTTTTGAAGTCCCCATATCCTAGCTTCAAGAATAGCTTTTGTTAGGCCTGCTAGTCTGAGGAAGGATCCTAAAATTCCAGATAGTCCCCTGCCTTGACGGGGCTTTGGGCAAAAATTATGTCTTTCTGACTGGTGAGCCCAGGTGCCTAAAGAAGGGAATAGAGTTCTGGAGTTTATACTGGAAATAATTCTTATAGGAGAAACTAGAAAAGCACCAGAAACAGGGAGTGGTTTTTAGAAGCAGGACTCGCCTTGGAGAAGAGAGGCAAGAGGAAGTTGGTCTGACAGGCATTAGAACCCAGGAGGCAAGGGTCAAGATAGATAGAATAGATGGACAAGTCTCGCTTGGGCAACAGGACTTTGAGAGTTCTGCTCATGGCTGCGGGGTCAACAAACTTGTTGTTGGGACCCTGGAGCTGAATGGCTTTCCTCTCTGTCGACTCTTGCCTCAGCCCGAAGTACAGGAAAAGCGGAAGCTGGTTCCAGGCAAACCAATGCTCCCAACTCCAAAGAGTCAGGGGTGTTAGACAGCCCTTCCCCAGAAAGCCTGACACCAGTGTCCTTAGTCCAGCAGCTGTGCTAGTAACTTTTCACTGGCCGACAGGTGCCCAGTATTTAGCCTACAAATTCTAAAGAAAAACAGGACAGAATAGCAAGCAAAAGGGGTCCGATGGCTGTTACCACTTGCTGATTGTCCCATCTGGGTCACCAAAATGTGTCCAGAATTGGTTCCTTCTGGTGGGTTCTTGGTCTCGCTGACTTCAAGAATGACGCCGTGGACCCACACAGTGAGTGTTATAGCTCTTAAAGATGGCATGTCCGGGGAATATACAACTATGCCTTTATCAGAATTTGTCCCTTCAGATGTTCAGATATGTCCGGAGTTTCTTCCTTCTGGTGGGTTCATGGTCTCGTGAAGCCACAGACCTTTGCAGTGAGTGTTACAGCTCTTAAAGGTGGCACATCTGGAGTTATTGTTCTTCCCAGTGCGTTCATGTTCTCACTGACTTCAGGAGTGAAACCACAGACCTCCACAGTGAGTGTTAAAACTCATAAAGGTAGTACAGACTCAAAGAGGGAGCAGCAGCAAGATTTATCCTGAAGAGTGAAAGAACAAAGCTTCCACAGCATAGAATGGAACCTGAGGGGGTTGCTGCTGCTGGCTCGGGTGACCAGCTTTTATTCCCTTATTTGGCCTCACCCACATCCTGCTGATTGGTCCATTTTACAGAGTGCTGATTGGTCCATTTTTACAGAGTGCTGATTGGTGTGTTACAAACTTTTAGCTAGACACAGAGCGCTGAATGGTGCGTTGTTACAGAATGCTGATTGGTGCATTTGCAATCCTCTAGCTAGACAAAAACGTTCTCCAGTCCCCACCTAACCTAGAAGCTCAGTTGGCTTCACCTCTCAATATGCATTTAAAACAAATTAAGATATGATGTAATGTTTCATATTTATGCAGTCAAACATTATTCTCTTTTAAAATTAAGTATAGGATAAATAGAAGAAAAAAACAATGGCTTGAAAGAAAAGAAGTTTTCCCTATTTAAATTACTTGTCAATAGGTGTCCCTATCTTCAAGAGAGTTTACAAACAAATTATGAGTATTACCAAGAGAGTTTGGTAAGGCTGTTGAATCATAAAATCAATCTATAAAAATTTTATTCATGCTTATATATTCCCACAAGAAATAGCAAATGTAATTATAAAAATTCTACTATTTATAGAAGTATGAAAAATATAAAGCATTTGAAAATAAATAGAAAACAAGTGTCTGGATTAGTGTTAATATAAGATTATTGAAATGCATTTAAAAATTTAACAAAATGAAAGGATATACACAATGTTGTTTAGGAAGACTTAATATAAAAGAAATATTAAACCTCGTAAAGTTATCAAGACAGTTTAGTTCCATTAAAAATACTACTAGCACTTTTTATTGTTGTGAAAATTTGTCAAATTAATATTAAAACTACCAAGACATTTTTGATGAAGAAAATATCAGTATGTCAACAAGGCTACAACTGACAATTGATCACAATAGAGGACCTAAATAGACCCAAATCTATATGAAATTTTGCATATGACAAAGGTGACATTACCAATAAAAAAGTAATATGAGGACCAGGGAAATATCATTGCTGTTACTAATTCTATAGTTATTGGTGTACTTTTAAAAATTAATTGAAAAGAAGTAAACTATGTTGCAAAGAGTTGAGAGTTGGAAATGAGGGAACAGAGAGAGGCAAGAGATTTCATTCCTTTTCTTACTATGCCAAGTATTGTTCCAAAGGCTTTCTAAAACATGATACTGTGTGATATGGTTTGGCTGTGTCCCCACCCAAATCTCACCTTGAACTTTAGGGACCAGGTGGAGATAACTGAATCATGTGGATGGCTTCCACCATGCTGTTCTCATTATAGTGAGTGAATCCTCATGAGATCTGAAGATTTTACAAGGAGCTTCTTCCTTCTCTCAGCACCCACATCTCTTTCTGATACCATGTGTAGAAGGACGTGTTTGTTTCCCCTTCCGGCATGATTGTAAGTTTCCTGCAGCCTCCCAAGCCATGCTGTACTGTGAGTCAATTAAACCTCTTTCCTTTATAAATTACCCCATCTCGAGTACATCTTTATTAGCAGCACGAGAATGGACTAATACATTGTGTTTCAACATATTACCCCACAGGGTATTATTTTATAATTTATAACTGATTATTCCCTACACAGCAACTGATCCCAACACCCTGATCAATAGGAACTTTCTATATTGTAGATATTTTTCTTATCACTGAACGGAGATCTGCCACCTAAAACCTAAACAATCCCAGCAAATTTGTAAGTAAATGTAATCTAGGGATTTAAATATATGTCTTCAGCAGGTGGTTGCATTAGGTGGATTCTAATCTCTTTATCCACATCGCTTTATTTCTGCCAAATTCCTCACAATAAAACTAATAGAAGTAAAGCTAATATTTTTCAATTATGACAGAAATTCAAACAGAAAGAAACTTCCTGAGTCCATGAGTTTTTCCGAATGTTTTTACTTCTCCACAAATATTTCAAAATTGTTAGCCGCAAGAGAAAAGAGTGTCTTTCAAATGGCTCTGCAGCATTAAAATTCTTACAACCTTATATGGCAACACTTTCACAGCTGTTATTTCTCACATGTGTAAACAGAAAAACAGCAATAAAAGAGCAGTTCAACCAAAAAATATAACAAAGAAAGAAAAGATTTTTTATGAACAAAAGTAACAAATAAAACATTGCACACTCATGTTACACATAACAATGGTCAATTAAACAAACCATTCCTCTTTATTTAATAATGTTATAATTTGCAACTAACCAGCTCTCATTCATACAACAAATCCTTTTACATCTCAAGCATTCCGTAAGTGCAATAATTTACCTGCGTACATGGAAATCATTGCCTAGTGAGTGATAGCACTTAACTAGACAAATAAATTATACATAACTAATGCCTCCTTAAGAAAATTAGTAAGGCTTTCTATGCTTGAAGACAAAACGATTTGAGCCTTGTGGTAAGAATAGGAGAATGTCAGGCATCTATTATACACACACATATGCGCGCACACACACACAAGTAAAAACAAGTGTAAATGAGTTATATTTAGAGAATAGCAGAAATTTAGTTTAACATTGTTTTGAATATGCATATAGAAAGAATGATGAGGAAGTTAATAAGTAAAGATAGCATTACACTTTTCTAGGTAAATCTTACACAGTATTAGATGTAAGGCATTAATTTAAAAGTTTACATCTATTAAGTCACTTAATTCTCACAATAATTCTCTAAAGTATGTAATATAAAAAGTACCCCAAACAAACAAGCAGGCAGTGAAGACTATTTGACACTATTGCAATAGAGGAAATAGATTTCACTCAACTCTACTGGAACAAAAGACAGGAGAGATTTTATGGGCTTGGGTGATGTAGTGGAAAACTATAGGAAGAACCCTATAGGAAGGGTTTCAGGGATTGGTCAATATAAATAGGTGCTCTGTATTTACTAATTGTCATTAATGGAAGTTAGGTTTCTATCCTCCAACAAAGACAAGGATATAGGGTTACTATTTTTTATGATTATTACATTTCAAATAGATTTTACTAGAGGCCCTGAGAAAAGCATTTCTGAGTTGTAAAACTAGCAGGAGGCAGGGAGATTTTTATCTCAAATGAGCAAAGAAAGAAAATTCTGTGGAAAAGAGAAATAAGGGAACTATAGTCAGGAAGAAACTTGTCAAAAGTTTAGTCAAGCAGTGGAAAATATTAAAGTCACGTTGATCAGGTCAGTGCTACTATTGTTCCCATTTTATCAATGAGAAAACTAAGGCACAAAAAAACAGATTGCCAAATATCGTTGATTAATTATTCAGAATTAAAACTCAGAGTGTCTGGTGCTAGAACTCAAAGTCATATTTTGAGAAACCACAATAACTACTGCATGTTATTGGGTGTGTTATTAATCATTGTTTCATTAACCATTTTAGTTATGTTTTAGGAAGATATCTCTGGAATTTTGGATGCAGGTATGATAATTCTATCATAAGAAATTGTGAATCATTTTTATAAATGTAGGTTAAGTATGGTGGATAAAAGCTCTAAAAATATGAATTAAGATGCTAGAAACAATCCTTCATGATATGCAAGATTTTAGCTTGAAAGTACAACTAAAAGACGAGCATGTCTTTAAAAAGAAATAATCAAAATCCATCATAATTCATTCACTGTGTTTGAAATTCACATGAAAGTAAGAGAAAGATAGGGAGAAAGGAAAAAAAGAGTAAAATGAGGTGATGTTCTTAAACACTCCTACATGGACGGAAACAATGAAGCTGCTTCTGCTTTACAGCATTACTACCTCACTCATAATTGGTTTTGAAACCCCATTGGGGATGAATCTGTGGTGGAGAACAACCTTAACCCATTCTAATCTCCTTCCTTACTGACAGAATAGGAATTGTGCTCCTTGTCCAATTTAAAGCCAGTTCCTCTACCTATGATTTAACTTTCATTCCCTCTACCTCTTTGGATTCTTACACCTTAGATATTCCTCTTTTTCCCTCTTCCATTTTACCTAAATCTTATTATTGATTTTTTGCTATAGGAAAATGAATATGTTTAAGGATGGCCTTCCTCCTGCCCCAAAAAATTTAAAGAAAAAAAAAAAAAACAGCAAAACCAACAAGAAATTATATTACGACCAGTTTATTTGCAAAATAATTTTAGTCTTAATATACTTGGCCTATTCATTTGCACAAAGTGCAGCAACAACAATTATTAGCTATTTAGGTTATTTTAAAATTGGTTCTGCTAGAACTTTTTCATAAGAAATCTCAGAATAAACTTTTAAAAGCCTTTATATCCCACCCAAGGAATTATCTGTGCCTGCACATACCTGTATGAATGGGTGACTTCTACTCTTCTCAATGTCTCAAAGTAACTTGAGGTTCCTGGGCCTATCAGAAAAGAGAAATTCTTTACTTACCACATGTCTGGAACCTGTAAAGGAACTGCATAGACAGGGTATGAAGCCAGTCTTTCCAAGGGGCCTTTATTGGCTCTATAAAGTTAACCTCTATTTCTCAAAGCAGTCTGCTCATATCTAAAAATATAATATTCCAGTCAAAAAGCCTTGATAAGGTAACCAGTGTCTCCAATTGTGTCCTGTTACAAAGGAAAATAGACTCTTACTGAACTTATGTGAATAACTACATTGCAACAAATTAAGCATACTCACAAATAGTTCCCAAATTCTGGAGAAATTAGGTTGAGAGATGAAATATGCTTCAAATTTTGTTCAAAATTGTATACTTTACTCAATGGTTGAAAGTTATAAATAGATTAATAATAATAATAATAATAACAACCTTGTGTTAAATCTAAAAACAAAACCAAAAACAACCACCAAGACTTTAAACAAAAATGTTAAAAGTAATTACTTCAGTGATCTATCAGTTTAGTCCATGAAATCAATTCCTGTTTTGAGCCAACAAACCTCATGAGCACCTTAGCTGTCCAATTAGCTTCCTGAAAGTTTTTTTCTCTATTCCAATAACACAATCTCCAAGGTTTTCAGAAGCTGCATTCAACAGCACCTGTCAGAGTTCTTTCCATGAAGTTCCCTAAAAATGCAAGTTTTAGACTTCAGCTGATAGCAAACTGCTTTGTGAGAAGGATCACAGTAAAATAATAATTGTCTAAGGATTGTAAAACTCTTAGGACAGCCATAAATAAACACACAATTGACAAGAAAATTTGGTTATTTCTGTGGCATACAATGATTCAGCATAATGTCTATTATTACTGATAAAATACACTGAGACAAAGGAGAATTATAGGCATCTCATACAATTTTGAAACACATATAATATGGTTTGGCTTTATGTCCCACCCAGATTGCATGTTAAATTGTAATTCCTATGTGTTGAGAAATGAGCCTGATGGGAGGTGATTGAATCACGCTCACTTTTAGATATGAGCAAACTGTTTTGATAAATAGAGGCTAACTTTATAAGACCAATAAAATTCTTTGGAAAGACTGGCTTCATACTCTGTCTATGCAGTTCCTTTACAGGTTCCTGACCGGTGGGAAGTAAGAAATGTCACTTTTCTGAAAGTATCAAACTTTATTTTGGCTGTTCTCATGATAGAGAGTTCTTGAAAGATCTGGTTATTTGAAAGTGTGTAGCACTTGCCCCTTCATGCATGCTCTCTATCTCTCTTTGTGTGAGTGTGTGTCTCTCTCTGTCTCATTCTCTGTCTCCCCTGCTCCACTAAGGTAAGATGTGTGTGCATGCTTATGACTTCTGCCCTTAATAAGTTTTCTGAGGCCTCTCAACCATGCTTCCTCTACAGCCTGTGGAATTGTGAGTCAATAAAACCTATTTTCTTCATAACTTACTCAGTCTCAGGTAGTCCTTTATAGCAGAGGAGAATGGATTAATATAACATATTTAAAACACATTTAAATATACCCCAAAGAAAGTTAAACACCCTTTCATATTTGGCAATGCTTCCTGTATGATTATAACATACCAAGTAAGCAGAATATGTCTCTCTTGGACTACAGGTACCCTAATATCCAAATTAGTTTGAGATCAAAATATTTTATTTTTAACTTGAAATTGGATTTTGGAAAGTTTGTCAAATATCAAATGTTTAAAACACCTGACATCACAAAACAGAATTACAGATCACTGTAACATAAGTCGTTCACTTAGTCAAACTGCTAATTCAATGATTTAAATAAGCACAATTTTTACCTTTTGATAGAGAAGAAATTCAATTCTCCAAAAAATAAGATCAAATAAAGGCAGCATGAGGTCAGCTGCATCTGTCTCTCTTCCCTCTTTTTATGTTGTAGTTTACTCAAAAGGTAAACAAAAATATTAACTTTTTATTAGTATTACAGGCGAATCTTATTCAAAAGCAAAAACAAAATTTTACCTTTGTATCAGTGTACTATTAATGTTAAAGCTAATTTCTGTAAGCAAAACTTTTTAATATTTAATCAGTTTTGCATAAGGTAATATTTCCATAAGCCTTTTATAAACTTTCATAATTTTTTTTAAATTCTCTTTTCCAACTTTCTTTATCTATTCAGTTTTATCTATCATTCTTTTCACTTTCAATTAAAAACAAAACAAAACTCTACACTATGCAAAATTATTTTCCCTTTAATAAAAACCACACTCCCATGCATTTTTATAACATTCTTACTAAACTAATCCTATTTTTCTTATGCCTTTTGCATATAGAATTGTTTCTCTTATATCTGGTAGTTTTAATCACATACATTAATTCCAGAGTCAGTTCTTAGTAACCCTTATTTTTACTGAAAAACTTACAAAATAAACCATTTTAATTATGTGTCCAGATGCAGAGCCCAGGGCAAAGGAAAGAGCTGTGGAAATAATGCCTGATCCTTCCCAGGAAAAGCAAGAGGCAGAGCTGGGCCAAAGCCATTTGTTTAGAGCCTAGGATCTAATGGCTTTAAGACAGACAAGCCAAATTGTTGGCATAGGTATTTAGACAGACATAAGCAGGGCAGGAAAGAACTTCCGCAACCCCCACCACCAGGTGATGATAAGGTGGTTGTTAAATTGTCTCTCTAAAATAATCATTGGTCACAGTTGGTGCCATGAAAGGCAGTCTCCCAGTAGGTAGAAAACACTTGAAGCTGACAATCAGTTATTTCCCAATAAGATCTCAGGAGTTGGGTGATGTACTCAAGCATGAGCACTAAAAGGCAAAATGACAAAATTTAACTGGTATATGACATTCCTCTGGGAACTCTTGACTGGTAAGATTAAAATGCCTTAAATAAGCATGTGCACAACTTCAGCGACCACACCACGCGAGCCGCCCCTCCTAAGTGCTGACAGGCCACTGCCCATGGGGACAGCCTGCCCCAAGAAAACATCAAGGGAGAAGAAATGCAAAACCCTGGCAGCATGACAGCAAATAAAACCCCAAGTCAAAGGTCAAACTGGGCACTTGAATCTCTCAAGTGGCCCACTTGACCCCCTTCCGAGTGTAGTTTACATCATTTCATACCTGCTCCAAAACTTTTTAGTAAATTTTCACTCCTACTCTAAATCTTGCCTTGGTCTCTCACTCTACCTTATGCCCCTTGCATAAATTATTTCCTTTGAGTAGGCAAGAATCGAGCTGCTGCAGATCCATACAGATTTGCTACTGCGAACAAAACAATTATCAAAAATATCATAGAAGTAGTTTATGTCTTTAAAATATCCAGCTGCAAGCCTTGCACAGGAGCCCGCTCCTGTGCCAGTGCTCAGAAGGGCCAGTGGACCCTGCACTTGCTTGCTCACACACTCGCTCCTGACAGGGGCAGAATGCATAGTCACAGCGGCCACAGGATCTGCACTGGAGTGCCAGTCAGGCACAGCCCTGTGGGCCGAGTGGACTGGGCATCTCCTGCAGTGAACCTGGGCCCAATCAAGGCCTGGGCAGAGGAGTCATTGGCCAAAGATACCTGGCTGGCAACGTGGCCTAGAAATATCCCACATCACAACCTACAGTTCTGTTCACCCATGTTCTCCAAGGCTTCAGCTTCTCAGCTGACCACTATATACAAAGACCAAAGCCCCATATGCCCCACCGACGGAAGATAGGAACTCAAAAGGAACTAGGTAGGGAAAGGAATCAATAAATGGCAAAGTCACACAAATATCTACCAAAAAGGATTTGCTCCCTTACTGGGAATGAATGCCAGGTTGCTGTGGTAAAACAGCAGAACCTTAGCTACTGGAGCAGACTCCATTGCCCTTCTCTGAAGGAATTTGAACAGGCATTTTGAGTTTGCAAAGGATTTTAACTTTTTTATTTTAGGGCAGATTTTTGCTTGTTAATTTAGTCAAGAGAATTCGCAAAGATAGCCATGATACTATTATGTAACCTTCTTTTAATTGAAACTGTCCATCAATTTTTTAGAATAAGAGCTCTTCAAAATCTTTTTAAATTAGAAGTATCTATCTTTTGGCCATTGACAGGTAGAATTTTCAATGGTCTACTAAATTCAAGTAGTGACTCAATCCAAAAGTCTCTTCACATTAAGCCCAGGTGGTAACTGTCCAGGTTTTTAGCTTATAAGCTAGAGGTATTCTTGGAGAGGACGTAGTGGAGGCAGTTCCTACAACCTTCAAAAATTCATTCCCAGAAATAAGATAGCAAAAGATCACAAAAAGCCCTGTAAGCATAGACCTTTTAAGATAAAACTCCTCTAAGAGCTTGACACGTTTGGAACGAAAAGCATGCTGCTTAAAAACTTACATATCTTGCCAGGCATAGTAGCTCACATCTGTAATCTCAGCACTTTGGGAGGCCAAGGCAGGCAGATCACCTGAGGTCAGGAGTTCAAGACCAGCCCGGCCAACATAGTGAAATTCCATGTCTACTAAAAATAAATAAATAAATAAATAAATAAATAAATAAATAAATAAAAGTACAAAAAAAAAAAATAGCTAGGTGTAGTGACGGGCACTTGTAATTCCAGTTACTTGGGAGGTTGAGGCAGGAGAATCGCTTGAACTCAGGAAGCGGAGGTTGCAGTGAGCCGAGATCATACCATTGTACTCCAGCCTGAGTGATAAAAGCAAGACTCTTTCTCAATAAAACAAACAAACAAAAAAAAAGTACCTATCTCAGACTCACAATCTTTTCAGAATGGCCATCTGATATGACCTAAAATATTACACCCTCCAGCTGGTAGAAACCAAAAGCAAGCTACCTCCACTAGCCACAAGTCAAAGTCCCTAGGGCATAAAACAAGATGAGAAGGAAAACTCATTTGGTTTGTATTGCAAGTACCCACAGCAAAGTTTGTCTTAACTGACGCTGGTCTAGTCACCGGTGTGAAACTGATTAGTCAGCTGGGCTGCCCCGAACAGCAGTCTTATAGGGGTTCTAGGCCCATGTTCTACTCTACAGTACCCCTCTTTATGACAAAACAACACGGAAAGACGAAGACAAAAACAACAACTACAACAAGCTATTTCTGTGAGGAAAGAGGTCAAACAATATAAATATTCACATCACAAAGTACCAGAAGTATATTAGGGTTCTCTATACCCTACTCACAAAGTACCAGAAGCATATTAGGGTTCTCTAAACCCTAAGATTAGTCATGTAAATTGTTTTTTCCCATTATTTATGATATTGAGGCAAAAGAGTGATACTTATTATATAATCAACCTTATTGCACAGAGATTTGAGCCTGGTAGCCTAACTGGTAAGAAATTCTTATGCCTTTTCTTGTTTGTTAGCTTCCTGGTTGCTCTTTACTGTGGTTTAGAGAAGAGCAGAGTGGCTTTGGGGATCCCACTCACTTTACCAAAACTGTATGGGTCAGGGCTCTTGGCTCTCTAAGGGTTTGCTGAAAATCACTGACATGAGGCAGACTGACTAACAGGAGAAAAGGCATACAAATATATTTAACATATATACACAAGAGCCTTCAGAATGATGACCTCACTTCCCAATGAGTTACAGGAGCTTACATACTACCTTGAGGTTACAGAAAGAATGGGGACTTGGTTCCTGGTAAAATAGGGAGGGGGAGAAGAGGACTTTACTATTGAGAGGCAACACATGACCTGCTGGGGAGAATGACTGGAACAGGGAACTTGTAAATAGTTCTTTTTGGAATTTACATAATGCATTATTTATATAATTAAAACAATGAGAAGGTAATTATCTTTAAAAAGGGTCTATTGAGGTGTGGTTACATTTTTGGTCTTACAGGGGAATAAGAAAACTATTGTTCTCCATGCTGGGTCTGGATCTTAAGGCAGATAAAGGAACTTCAGCTCCTTTAGGAGAGATAATGAGGGTGTCAAAAGACATGGAGACTTTTTCTTCAGTTCAGCATGTCAAATGCCAGATTTTTAGGTATTGGTTTCTGAATCCTGACATAATCAGATCCAACTAACTCTCCAATCCATTCTAATCTAGCTTTTGCCCCTATGACATTGGCAATTTCCTTTATCTCCAAGATAATGAATGATCTCTAAGTTCCTAGGTTAATGAAAATGTGTAAATTCTCTCCTAACTTCACCTCCTAGCAGTACTTAACCATTTTGATCACTTCCAAATATTTTGTACATTATCTTTCCTTGTGTTTTTATGACACAACATTCTCCCTTTTCGGTTTCCTCTGCAAGCTTAAATTTTTTTCCATCTGTCAAATGATGGAAATTACTCATGTTTTCAAAAAGGAGCTCTTTTCTCACTCTATACTTTTATCCCCAGGAGATGCAAAATGGATTTAGAGTTTAATAGCAGTCATGAACAAAAACATCAGAAATTTACATCTCCAGAAAAATTTTCCCTTGACCCGCAGACTCACATAGTCCACTGATAATCTGACATCTCAGCTCAGACTTTAAATGTATCAGAAAGTGAACTCTAAATTTTTCTGCAGCAAAAATCTTGGATTTTAATATTACGTACAATTCAATGATACTACAATCTATCTGAATGTAAAATTTAGCTGTCATCCTTGACCCTGAGTTTTCTCTACTTCTCCACATAGAAGACATCCTCGTCTCTCATTACATTACTTTAAATATGAAAAATAACAATAAATTGGGTCACACCAATTGCTAGAAAAAGGAGGTATTGAACTTTGATTGTTTTTAGTCTTCGTATTTTAGATATAAAATGAATAATTTTAATTCTTTAAGGGTCATTGTTTTCTCATCATCAATCAATTCAGTGAATTGAATCTGTGTTCTGCAAGAAAAAGGGTTGATTTTTTAAGTCAGACATAAAAGTATGCTGTGGCCTGATCTATTCCTATGCAGACACATCTACCTTGGTGTTGATATTTCTTTGATTTCAATATAAGTAAGTTTAGTCCAACATTTTCTTCAAATGTTGAAAAATCTGTGGTGACAAGTTAGTACCAGCTCCCAAGTTAACACTCCAAACTCTTGCACAAAATCCAAGAGGGGTGAAGAATGAAAGCCTTAGAAATCCTGGCTAGTACTTAATTACCAGCACCTTGCTGGGCTCTTTAGGGACTTGGACCTATAGTAATGACAGAAGTCAATAAAACATTATTCAGATAGAGCTTCATGGCTAATTATTTTTTCTTAAAAACACAATTATTTATTTTCATTGTTATATATTTTATTTCAAGGGCATAAACTTAAAGTTGAGGAAAAAGTAGTTTCTGTCCACACAAGTCTTTCCTTTCTCACCTCAACTTTCAGGGCTAATAAAATGCATTATAGGTTTCTTTTGATCATATGAAAGAATGTCGACAAATGAGCAAACAGTTTATCTATCAGTGAATTTAACAGTTTGGTTATTTTTTATTACTATTTTATGGATACAATGTTCAGGAAAAAATGTTACTTAATTAAAATTTTCAGGTTTATATACAAGGTAATCATGAATAAAATGAAATAAACCAAATTGTTTTAACAGGTTGTTTAAAATATTACTAATTGTTTTGGTATACTTATATGGCTATACCTCAGAATAATGTAATATGTAATTAAATATCAAAACTGTTTTTCATGGCTGAGAACAGGCAGGAAATAAAAAAGATCCTCTTCTCTTTGGGGGAAAAAGTCCCTGCCCTGGTCTCTGAGTAGTAAGGAAACACGGCAATATTTTGACTGAGAGGAAGAAGTACTTTTGGCTATGCAGAATAAAGCTAGAAATAAGCAGAGGTCAAGTCTAGTAAACTCAGATTTGACTGTCAGGTGTTTCCCTTCCGTATATCCAAAACTGTATTAAATACAAGCTCTTGAGGCAAAGACAATCAATTATCCTCCACAAGCAATTTGAGAAACATAAAAATATTACTAAAGTTTTGTAGTATGACAGATATTGATTAAACAAAACAAACTAAACTAAAACAAGCAAACAAACAAGGACACTAAAAAATCCCCAATAGACACTTTTTTCTTCAAGTATCCACCTTAGGTACAAGTATACCTCTCTGGACTGGTATTTCACCCATGAAGCATCTATATCTTTCATAGTCTTTGTCTTTAGCAGTAAGAAATTACTCTTGTAATCTCCTCTTGTGATGGAGGCTTTCATTTGGGGTCCTCAGTGTCTTTTGTTCTTTCTCTATATCCGGTCCTCCTGTTAGCAAAGGATCTTTACTAACATATATTTTGGGGTAGGAACCAGAGTCTACAAATAATAGTATATTTTTAAATAATATATATAATATTATGTATTAACATTATATATTATTATTAAAATAAATAAATATTATTTTTTAAATTATTTAAAGAAACATTTTAACATATTTTGTTTTCTCTTAGAAAAAATCCTTGCAGAAAGGATATCTATCTCCTTTTATCCTGATAACACTTTGTACATAGCAGGCATTCAATGCATATTACTTAAGTACATGAACTAACCAGTTCAAAAATATAATGTGATCCAAAACAAAGAGGAAAATCATTAGAAAATTTTTTTGTGAAAAGGAAAACAAAATGTGTTGATTAGCAGTAAGTTTTATTTTTCTTCTGGTTGTTCTGATACTGCTACTAATGTGTTATTTTCACAAAGAAGGCAAAGGGAATTGGTTCAAATAGATTAGGCTGAAGAGCTTCAGTTTCTGTTTTTCTAAATGGTAAATGTGTACATGACAATCAGTTGTCTCTTTACAAAATAACTATGAAAGTGTTCGATTGAAAGAAATACTCAAACCAGATTTAATTTCAAGAACAGCAAAGACTTCAGAACTAGCATAATGTCATGATATTTTTGCAGAACTGAGATTCTCAGATTTTTTATTAGCTCTAGGAGTTTCTGTAATGATGAATGCTAAAATCTTTTTTAGTTCTTTACTAGTAGAGATTATTTGCATCCATACAAGTTATTACTTAATAATTCCCTAGCCATTTGCTTATGTTACTTTTTTTAATTTTTAATTTTTTATTTATTTATTTATTTATTTATTTAATTTTGAGAGGGAGTCTCACTCTGTCACTCATACTGGAGTGCAGTGGTGCGATTTCGGTTCACTGCTACCTGTGCCTCCCAGGTTCAAGCGATTCTCCTACCTCAGCCTCCCGAGATGCTGGGATTACAGGTGCCCACCACTGCTAAAACCACATTTTCCCTCTGTTTGTTTGGAATTTACTTATAACAAAATGATGCCCAAATTTGTAATGCCAAAAGTAGTGATTTTTGTTTCTGATTCAGGGAATTTATTATTTTATAAATATCTTTATTATCATTGGCATAAAATGTCAATCTTCAATGCTTATTCATAAATCTATAGTCTAAAATGGAATGAAACAATACTGCTGTAATTGATTTTATTTGCAATATGTTCTAAGTATTTCATTATATAAAAAACAAATCTTATAAAGGAATAAATATTATTATTTTCTGGGATACTGGACAACACGTTGCACCTTGATTTCCACACAACTACTAACTCAGAGGCTCTTCATTTGTTTAACAAGTGATTCTCACGCAAATCTCTGATAAAAAACCAAGGTAGTAAAACCAAGTTTTAATGGTAAGAGATGAATAATAATGACACCTAATATTTATTATTTGCTTTGCATGTGTCAGCCTCTGTGTGAAGTTATGTATGACTAATATGCAATAACTTATTTATTTCATACAAGGTAAGTATAATACTTTATCCTTACATTTGAGGACTGTCAAATAGTTTGTTAAAACAATGTGACTATTGAGCATTGGATCTGAGATTCTTATGCACATTGATCCAGTATTTTATCATATGGATACACATAACTAAATGGAAAAACTATGTTTCTCTACTCATAACTCTTTTGATGCCAAATATGTATATGTTTTTCACAGCAAGCAATTTTCCAGTTCTCTGTAGAAAACAACCAGGTGTCTGACAATGTAAATCAATACCAGATCTATTTACCTGGAGTTAACAACAGATCCCACAAGTTAATGGTTCTGTCCCACAAGACTTTCCCCACTTCAAAGGCCAGTTGGAAGCCATGGGTTCCCAGGCTACACACAATTTATAACTGTCTAACTTAGTTATAAATTAGGGATTCCCACAATCCCATCTTCAAGTTTGACAATGTGCTATAATTGCTCATAGATCTCAGTGAAACATTTTGCTTACATTTACTGTTTTATTATACAAGATATTAGTTCATTTTCATCTGCTATAAAGAACTGCCTAAGATGGGGTAATTTATAGAGGAAAAAAGTTTAATGGACTCACAGTTCCGCATGGCTAGAGATGCCTCAGGAGACTTACAGTCATGACCAAAGGGGAAGCAGGCATGTTTTACATGGCAGCAGGTAAGAGACAGCATGTGTCAGCACAGGGAAAAGTATCATTTATAAAACCATCAGATCTTATGAGAATTCACTCACTATCATGAGAACCGCATGGAGAAAACCACCCCCATAATGCAATCACTTCCCACCAGGTCTTTCCCTAAACACCTGGAGACTACAATCCAAGATGAGATTTGGGTGGGGACATGAAGCCTAACCATATCATTCCACCCCTGGTCCCTCCCAAATATCATGTCCTCACTTTTCCAAACACAAACACGCTCCTCCAACAGTCCCTCAAAGTCTTAACTCCTTCTAGCATTAACCCAAAAGTCCAAACCCAATGTCTCATCTGAGACAAGGCAAGTCCCTTCCACCTATGAGCCTGTAAAATCAAAAACAAGTTAGTTACTTCCTAGATACAATGAAGGTACAGGCACTGGGTAAATAAATACGCACATTCCAAATGGGATAAATTGGCCAAAATCAAGAGGCTTCAGGTCACATGAAACTCCAAAACCCAGTGGGGCAGTCATTAAATCATAAAGCTCCAAAATAATCTTATTTGACTCTATGTCTCACATCCAGGGCACGCTGATGCAAAAGGTAGGCTACCAGAGCCTTGAACACAAAGACAGGAGTTCTGCCTCTATGGAATCGGGAAGTTCCAACCTGAAACACCCCAAATCTTGTTGTTCAAGGTTTTCGTGGAGACTCTATTACTTAGGTATAATTAATGAAATCATTGGTTATCCGTAATTAAGTCAATCTCTAGCCCCTCTCTCCTTTCCAGATTCAGGTACCTGGGCTCACAGTTTCAACTTTCTAATCATCCCCTGGTCTTTGTGGCTACCAGTCCCCATGCTGAAGCTATCTAGAGACATATGTCACCAGTTATCTCATTAGTATACAAAAAGATACTCATCCTTCCTGGGATTCAAAGCATCTTAGAACCTCTTATGTCCTGAACTGGTGACTGAGACTACCAACTATTACAAGGAAAGATGCTTCTATCATTTATAAGACTTAATAAGTTACAAGGCCTTTAGAATTCTGTGCCAGGAACCAGGGGCAGACATCAATATATAGCTTTTATTATGTCACAAAAACTAACAAGTACACTGTGATTTGCGAGTATTTAAATAGTTCATATGTTAAAAGATATTGGAAATAATGATGTAAGCGCAAATCTTTTCCTGAATTGGATTTTTTTTATTCCTAATATAAATTTCTAAAGTAGATTTGCTTGCATGCACCCTGAATGTTATCTTTTATTTTCCTGTATATTTTAAAGCATGTAATATGACAAATTTTTGTCATGTTTTTTAACATACCTATTTTGTTAATAGTGATGTGGGGTTTTTTTTGGAGGGGGGGTTATTTTTCTATTTTAATTGCCTTTATTTGTCACAGACACTATGCCAACCTATATGCTCAGCATAGTGTTATCATGAGAAGCTCAGACTGGGCACGTGACAAGTTACAGTGACAACTGGGAGCCACCAATAGTACACCTGGTCCTGGAGGGGTCAGAAAGAGCACAATTATCAAAACAAAGTGTGTGGTGAAATAGAGAAAGAGGGCCAGGCAAGGAGGCTGATGCCTGTAATCCTAGAACTTTGGGAGGCCAATGGGGGCAGATCATTGAAGTCAGTAGTTCAAGACCAGCCTGGCCAACATGGTGAAACCCTGTCTCTACTAAAAATATAAAAATTAGCTGCGCCTGATAGTGCATGCTTGTAGTCCCAGCTATTTGGGAGGCTGAGGCAGGAGAATGCCTTGAACCCAGGAAGCAGAGGTTGCACTGTGGCAAGATTGTGCAATTGCACTCCATCCTGGGCAACAGAGCCTAAGACTCTGTCTCAAAAAAAAAAAAAAAAGAAATAGAAAGAGAGAGACACTTGTGTGGAGGGCACTGCTTGACATGAAGCTTGGACGCATGCAATGAGCTCATCAACTAGAAGCAAGAAATCAGCAGAAACGAACAGCCCGACTCGAGTTCTCCCATTCTCTGGTCTTCTACCTGGACTCAAAACTGATTAAGCTCGACCTGAAGCCAGAAGATGAGCAAGCCTGTTCTTAAGTTTTAAAACAGAGAGAAGGGTGGAAAGTGAATATGGAGGGTCAAACAAAATATACCACCAAGACCACACAATGAGGTTGTAGACCATAAAGAGGCATTAATCAGTATTTTGAGAAGGGAAGGGAGTGTTGTGATAACATAAAAATATATCTTAGGACTTTAATATTTCTTAGGTCAAAATAAGACTGGGTCACAAATAGCTGAATAGTTTACCAGTACAAATATTATCCTCTGCTCTTCTCTCTTAAAAAAAAGACCTTTGTACAATGTAAGGTAAACAAACATATGACAGATATTAGATAATTCAGCAAGAAAAAATATGACAATATATTAAATCTAAGTTTCATAAGAAATAAAAATATTCTAAATGTTATAACTGAGCCTATATTATAAAAATCATAAAATGTTTGTTTTACTTATTTTCTTTCTCTTTGTCCTTTTCTTTCTCCATACATGCTTTCTTGTGCATATTGATTTCGGTAGAGGGTAGTAACTAGTAATTGATTAATTTCATATCCTAACCCCCAAGGACTGCCCGTGATATTAATGAACCTGTTTTTCTTTTAAAGAGCAATGATCCTTAGGTCATGTAGACCTCCTTGATGGCCTCCAGTTTAATTCATCCAGGGACACAAATATCTTTGTGTCATTGAGGGAATCTCACCTCCTACATATTTTACCTTACTCGTGAAGGCCCCTAGTTATGCTCTAAGGGATGTGCAATTTGAGAGTTCTCTTCTCCCCTCTCACTTTGACCCAAAGTGAATAAACCTTTCTTCTCTGTACCTAAGCACTGATGTGTCAGAGTTTGGCTTACTGTGCATCAGGTACACAAAACTAAATTTTGGGGTACTACAAAATTGCAAAAATAAATTTAGATAGAGAAAATATTTAAGTAAAAATAGAGTAGTATAAACTCTTAGAAAAAAGCCAAGGGATAAGTCTTCTTGATCTTCGGTTGGACAATTGTTTCTTAGACATAAAATCAAAAGCCTAAGCAAGAAAAAAAAGACACTAAATAATTGGATTCAATTAATAAAAAACACATATTTTGTGCATTAAAAGATACTATCAAGAAAGTGGGATGACAATACATGCTATGAAAGACTATATTTGTAAATCATATATTTGATTAGGCTCCGCTATTCAGAATATATAAGGAACTCTTACAACTCAACAACAAAGAGAAAGAAAAAAAGAGCTCAATTAAAGAATGAACAGAAGACACAAGTAGGTGTTTTTCCAAAGAAGTGATCTGATTAACCAAGAACCACATATGGTCAATGTCTTTTAGCTATTAGGATGATATAAATCAAAACCACTGTTCCGTAGCACTTCACACCCTGCAGAATGGCTATTATTTGATAAACAGAAAATAACAACTATTGAGAGGATATAGAACAATTCAAACCATTGTACAATGCTGGTAGGGATGGAAAAAGGTGTAGCTGCTGTGAAAAAGTTTAGCAGTTCCTCAAAACTTTAAAAATGTAACTATTATATTACCCAGAAGTTCTATTATTAGGTATATACACAAAAGAATCAAAAACAATAATTCAAATGCGATCTTGTACACTAAGGTTTATAGCAGCACTTGTTACGATAGCCAGAAGGTGGAAACAACTCAAATGTCCAACAACTAATAAATGGATAAACAAAAGTAGTATATCTTGCAATACATTATTATTCAGCCACACAAAAAAAATGAAGTATATATTACAACATGATTGAATCTCAAAAACAGTATGCTGAGTAAAGAAATTAGAGTTAAAGGATCAGATATTGTATGATAGCCTTTATATAAAACATCCAGATAGAGAAACATATAAGAGACAGACAGAAACAGATGGGTAATTGCCAGGGGTTGGGGAAAGAGGAGAACAGGTTCTTCTGTACTAATAAAGATATTTTGATACAGGTGATGATCACATAACATTTTAAATGTACTTAATGCCACTGAATTATACATTTTAAAATGTTAATTGCATGCTATATGAATTTTACCTCAATAAAAAGATAAAAAGGGTATATTGCATAATCAAATTATAAATTAAGATGAATAGTCATGGTATAATAATTTTGAAATGTTACTCATTGATATAAAATTGTGGTTATTACTTTAAAAAGTCACCTATTTCAACAATCAAACCATATTAATTGAAATAAACTAAATAAAATAAGTATCTTATCTTAAGCTTATTTTGCCCAAGATAAAATATTCTAAAAGAGTCAACATAACATATATGCCTGAAGCTCCTCTTCACAGGTTACTGTGAAAACCGGAAGTATTGCAAAGAGAAAGCACACATTCTACATACTTAAAATATTTTGTTAATATTCATCAACATTTTCTGTCTACTTATTTTTATTACTGCCCTAACCCAAATTATCCCATTTTCTACTTACAAATATTACATAAAAATAATCAAACCCTTAATAAAATTATGATTACTACCTTACCAACTACTGCAGCTCCTTTCTCTATTGAAGTAGTGATCTGAATTGTCATAATAAGAATGTCAACCCTGCCACTTGCTTGTCTGGTATCTATATCTTGTATACTTCTCTTTAATTATAGCATAAAATACGGAACTCAATGTAAACTCTCAATGAATTCAGCCATGTCTTTATATAAATCTAGCCTTCGATCAAACCTTGCTTGAAATGTCTGATAGCCCACAAACCATGCCTTGATATGTTCCATAAGTCTTAAGCATTACTTGTACAGAAGGTTATTTACTCAAAAACATTGCATTTTGACCATTATCATCTCTGAATCCACAGCAATGATTACTGAATTATTATTTAATGATATGCCCTCATCTTTTTCAGAGGGCAGGTAGAAAGAAACTTTAATTTAAAAAGTATTTCCAGACCAGCACTCAAATATTTTGCTTATTATACTGCTCAAAATGCTTTATATAAGTATTTCCAAAATAAATGGCTGAAAAAATCCACTGCTGACAAAAAAATGGTCTGGAGAAGTATGTGTATTTTCTTTTCTTTTTTTTTTTTTTTTTTTGAGACGGAGTCTCGCTCTGTAGCCCAGGCTGGAGTGCAGTGGCCGGATCTCAGCTCACTGCAAGCTCCGCCTCCCGGGTTCACGCCATTCTCCGGCCTCAGCCTCCCGAGTAGCTGGGACTACAGGCGCCCGCCACCTCGCCCGGCTATTTTTTGTATTTCTTAGTAGAGACGGGGTTTCACCGTGTTAGCCAGGATGGTCTCGATCTCCTGACCTCGTGATCCGCCCATCTCGGCCTCCCAAAGTGCTGGGATTACAGGCTTGAGCCACCGCGCCCGGCGTGTATTTTCTTTAATTCTTCTATAGAATTAAACTGAAACTCTCTCCCCTCTTCTTTTGCCTTGGCTTATAGTGGAAACTCAAAGTTGAAGTGGTAAATAACAACAAATACAACTATTACTTTTCTAGTTAACATTGTATCCTACTATCTGAAAATATATTCATTTGTATTTTAATTGGTTAATAGCGAATGTACATGAGTATGACTCAGGTTTTGGACATAGAAAAAGAGAAATCAACAAAGGACAAAGAAGTGAAAGGGATGAAATAGTAAAAGCAAAAAAAGGAAGGAAATGCATCAGCACAGCACTACAAATACATGAAAGTTATTATATCATTATGAACCTTACAACTGTTTAACAGCTTTTATTTAGAATTGTAGAATCAGTTGACTTTTGTGTAAATATTGTTTGCTGCTTTCAGAAATGGAGTTATTGACTACAAAACCATTATTTTATAGATGTTTCTCAACCTAAGACTGTTTTTCACAGCTTTATTGCACTACAGTTCATTTGACATAAAACAATAATGTAGATTCACATGCAATTGTAAGATACAATACAGAGAGACCTTCTGTGTACTTTTTACCATT
The DNA here is from genome assembly GCF_003255815.1 of Theropithecus gelada. Classification (NCBI taxonomy): domain Eukaryota; kingdom Metazoa; phylum Chordata; class Mammalia; order Primates; family Cercopithecidae; genus Theropithecus; species Theropithecus gelada. The sequence goes on along the minus strand of NC_037685.1, from coordinate 7,137,627 downwards.
TCCCCAGTGGTAACATCTTGCAAAACTATAATGCAATATCAAACCCAGATTACTGACATTATTAAATCCACTGACCTTTTTAGATTTCTCCAGTTTTATCAGTCCTCATTTGAATGTGTGTATAAGTGTATGTGTGTTTAATTCTATGCAATTTTATTACATGTCTAGGTTCATGTATCCACCACCAGAGTCAAAATACAGAACAATTAATCATCACAAGGATCCCTCTTGCTCTTTTCTAACCAGCATTCCTCTCTTTTAATCCTCTAACCATGCCTAAACCATGAAACTCCATAAACACTAATCTACTAATCCGTTTGCCACTTCTATAATTTTGCAATTTCAAAAATGTTATATCAATAGAATAATATAGTATGTCAACTATTTGGATTAGCTTTTTTCACTCAGGACAATTTTCTGGTGGTTCATCTAGAATTTCACTGATGCAAAATTCAACAGGTTCATCAAATGCTGTCAAGGCTGCAACAAACTTTACTGATTGGTTAGCTTTCTGGCTTCCAAACTCAATTACACTTTCCTTCCTTTCTTGCCAATTTGTTACTGCATTTAAGATGATTTAATGTCTTTTTTAAAAAACCAATAGTTCTAGATGTTTTAAGGAGCAGTGTCAGTTCTTCACATTGCAAGAAATAGAAGTCAATCTAGATGCTTTTCTAAACATTTGTACCATGTTATTCACCTTTTCAAAAGTACAGTAAAGTTCTTTTTTACTCAATCATTTTTATTTTTCCCCCTCATCTCTTTTATCACCCCCCAACACAAATATATACAGAAAACCTCCACAACATGACCACCATGAAATTCATCCTGAAAGTTTCCTGGTGACTTCGTTGCTTACTATCAGTGTGACCATGGACGTATCATTTAACCTTTCTTGCTTCAGTTACCTCTTCTTAAATGAGGATAATAATAAGAGTTTCCAAAGACTAAACAAAATAAATGTTTTCAATGTGCTAAGCATGTGTCCAGTACTGCTTAACCCAGGCACTGAATCTTTGGCAGTGAAATTAACCAGAAAACTAAATTCCTGGCAACATGGGGTTTTCAGTCTAGTCAAAAAGAAAGTGGATACATAAACACTATTGACAAAACACGCTGGCAAACAGTTAAACAAATGCTTAGTCTTAATGACACGAGGAAAGTAGTAAGTAGTCGAATGAGACCTATGAGAACACTGGTTTCCTTCCATTTGGAGGAACTAATGCTTAAAATGAATAATGGGATCACCCTCACGAACCCTGTGAGATCTTCACTTTGCAAACCTCTTTCTCTACTTCTGCATATTTATGCTTAATAAATAAAAACAAAGGAGAGCTTATTATATGACAAGCACAGCGCTCAAACTTATGTGTGGGTAATCATTTCGTTTTCACACCATGAAATATGAAGGCATCATTTTTTCAATGCAAAATTTTCCTAAAGTCCCAGAGTTAAGTGACTTTCCTTTTCCGGTTTTAAAAATTAATCCAATTTTATATGGCTCGTATACAATTTATATACGTGTGTGATGCTGAATAAATAATATTACAGTCACTGTCATTATGATAATATTGTTGGCATTCATGTATTTAATCCCACCTAAACAATTTCTTATAGTTAATTTTACCTACATTGCAACAGGTATCTGCAATTGTAGAATCCCCTGGTTCCCCTTGCTTTCTTGCTATGTCCTGACTGAAAACCACAGAATGCCTTGACTGATCTGTGACCCAGCCAGCTGCAGGGTTTTCCCAGCAGGCTTGAACCCAAACTGGGGTCTCAAACGTTCTTAGATGGTGATAAACTTATTTAGGTTGTTGCCCAAAATACTGAAAGAAACTGGCCATATCCTGACTCCCTGGCTGAGGATATACCTAGGTAGAATGCAGAACATCTCTCTCTTTACCTGTACATTATGAGGATCTTCTACATTACTCTGTATGTAAGTTCCTCTAATAAATGCTATGCACCAATTACTCCAGCATTTAGTGCTTTTTTATTTTTTAGACACAGGATCTTGCTCTGTAAGAGACACAGGCTACAGGCCTCAGTGCAAGGGTGCAAATATAACCTCCAACTCCTGGCCTGAAGTGGTCTTCCTTCTTTGGCCTTTGACCTGTAGTCCTGGGATTACAGGTGTTAGCCACCACACCTGGCTGGTGCTTCTTTCTATGGAACCACAACTGGCCCCAACTGTGGAGGGTTTGGAGCACTCCCTTAAGGGAATTCCCTGCTGCCACTTTTGGGGCAACTCCAGTGCCAGTTCCACACAACGAAACAGATATTTATAAACAGTCTTCTTCCATGAAATCAGAAGTTTTAAGTGTATCTGTTTGTGTTTATTTCTCAATAAAAATGCAAGTTGACCCACAATGTTACTTCTAATACTGGTCAATTGATAGTGGGATTTTTTTAGTTGTAGAGAATAAAAGAAGAAATTCCAAAGTTTGACTTAAGTTAGAAGTACAACCCAACTTTTACTAAATACCTTTCTAAAACCTCGTAAGTTAGAATTGATACTTCCCTAAATTAGCAACACTTTCAGCAATAAAACTAAGGGCAAAAACATTCAGTGAAGCATCGCAGAAGCTCAGGAATGTTTAACTAAAACAAGAAAGTCCATTTATATTATATCCAACCCTAATTAAAATGGCCTTAGTATAACTTAAGTGAGAGTTTATAAGATTCAGTATCAAAAATAGAAAGTAACAAAAGTATCTTTAACATAAGTTAAAGGAAATATAACCTAAATTATCGTGAATGCAATACTAAGCTTGAGCTAAACTTATTTTTTTTTTTTTTTAGTTTTAAGGCTAATTAGGAAAAGGTTCAAAAGGTGAGTACAAGTAATATTAACTTTTAATGACTAACTATAGTTGAAAGAGAAAAGAACTTGATGAATATAAGTATGCACTTAAAGTATAAAAATATACAAATGGAAAGTTAAATCTGCCTAGCATGTCTTATAACTTCAATATTTCTTTACATATTGAATATGTAAAATATGTCAAAAAATATACAAATGGAAAGTAAAATCTGCCTAACATGCCTTATAACTTTGTTATTTCTTTACATAGTGAATATGTAAAATATATCAAAACATTTGAAAAGTTTTATCTATAAGAAAGAGAAATATAAATCTGTTTTCATCTGGCAGAAATATTAAAAAACAAAAAAATAGTTAAAAACAATTCATCAAAATATTCATTTTCCATAAGCTATGGGTCAGAAACTGTGTTCTGCAGTGATAATGCAGTAAAGGTAAATATTGCAGTTACTAATTTCTTGATGTGTAATGGCAACCTAAACAAATGATTTAATTAGAATAGTACTAAGTACATGATGTGAAGGAGATACCTGTAATGCAATAAAAGCATATCATTGGGAAACAGGACATGATCATTTTGAGAGATATTACTCTTTGAGTAAGTAACATTTGTACTGAATCAGCAGGACTGGAAAGAATTAACAACAGCCAGCAGAGTTTGTTTCAGAGATTATTAACACACCGTTTGAATCACTATATTTTTTTCCTGGGAATCTTCACTACCAGATTATAATGCTTTTATAATATATGAAGAGTTTAAATTGGTGTTTACTACCGCCTTTTCACAAGTGAAGCCACAGAACCATCACGTCAGAAAGTTCTGTGAAATCAAAATTGTAGTTGAGATAGAGAAAAACATGGGGAATAAATGGAAAGAATGAAGAACATGAATATCATTCTTCCCTCACCATATAAAGATCTTTACCTAATAAAAATTAAGGTAAAAGATAAAAAGACCAGAAGGTCCGTAAGCCCCTCTTAGAATAAATACCATAAGGTCATAGTGTCTTCTAAAGCCCCGATGCAAAGATGTTAACAAGGAAATAGGAAAGTGATAGTGGTACAGGGCAGATGAGCCCTAAAATTGGGGCTTAGCCCAGGAGGATTCTTGGGTTCATCCAGGAAAGAATTTAAGGGCAAGCTGGTGATGTTAGACAGCAAATTTTATTGAAGTCACAGCGTATAGCAAGAAATCACTGGTGAGAAAAGGCCATCCATATATCTATTCAAAGGGGCCTAAATCCAACTTCAAAGGGGTGTTTCTGACATTTAGTAGGCAACAGGAAGAAGTGTAATCCAGGGGAGATGAGTCTCCTGTGACAGTTTTCTGAGGTACCTTTTGATAATACCATTTGTCTTTTCTACCTTTCCCTAGGATTGTGGTCTCCAGGCACAATGAAGATGGTGTTGTATGCCTAGTGCCTTTGAGACCCCCTGGGTGACAGTCACCTTGAACGAGGGGCCATTATCACTCTGGAGGTATTTAGGAAGTCTAAAGCAAGGAATTATCTCATTAATTAGTACTTGTATCACCTTAGGGGCTTTCTCTGTTTGACATGGATATGCTTCTATCCAGTTAGTGAAGGTATCTACTCATACTAGGAATTACTGAGCCTTTTATCTTTGGCATACCGGTGAAATCCATCTGCCAGTCTTCCCCTGGGTAGCCTCCCATTCTTTGGGTTCTGGGAGGAAGAAGCTGTTCATGCAAGGGATTATTTTTAAGGCAAGTCTAACAAGCATTAACAACCTGTTTGACTATTTTTAGCAGATTTTTACCAACAACCACCTTTGGTCAATTGATACATTTTATTCTTACCTAGGTGGAAGGCCTGGTGAAGGATTTTAAGAACTTTCCACAGTTGGTAAATGAAATTTGCCATCCTCTGATTATAGCCATCCTGAGGACTGAAAGGTGTATTCCCCGAGAGGTGGCCCATTCTATTTCAGCCGGAGAACACTGAGGTTTTATTTTTCTTACGGAGCCCTCCCAGAAAAGAGGGGCCTGTAGTGGATCAGAAACCTGGGGCCCTCTCAAAGACAATTTAGCTGCTTAGTTTGCCAACTTATTTCCCTCAGTTATTTCATTTGTCCTCTTGTGATGGCCTTTACAGTGCATTACTACCACTTCCCATGGAAAGAAAACCAAGGGTAACAGTCTGTTAACTTCCTGATGGTGTATAATGGGAGACCCATTAGCTCTGAGGAAGTCCCTCTCTTTCCAGGTAGTGGTGTGGACATGGAGGACTAGGAAAGCATACTTAGAATCAGTATAAATGTGAACTGCTTTCCCTTTGCTTAATTCAAGCACCTAATGAGGGCAATTAGCTCAACTAGTTGAGCATTTGGGCCCAAGGAGATAGGTGTTCTCTCAATAATATCAGTCTGGTTAAATCACCCTGAGCACAAACGCTCAACTAGCTGAACCAATTGCCCTCATTATGGTGCTTGTTCTACAAAAGAACTTCCATCTGTAAAGAGAGTCCAGTCTGGGATCTCTAGGAGGGTTTCTTTGAGGTCCTCCCTGGAAACATAGGTTTGCACTACCATCTGTTTGCAGTAATGTTCACACTCCCCAGCTTCCTCTGGGAAGAAGGTGGATGTGTTTAGGGAGGGACAGGTTCTTAACTGAACTGTAGATCCCTCTAATAGCACCACTTATATTTCAGGATGTGGTTGTCTTTTAGCCAGAGACTCCCCATAGAAGACAGCAGTCCTGCCACATTATGTGGGGTGTAAATGGTTATTCCCCATGGTTAACTTAGTAGCTTCCGGTACCAGCAAGGCTACCACTGCAGCTGCGTAGGGGCAGGTCAGTCATCCTTTAGCCACCAAATCAAGCTCCTTGCTTAGGTAGCCTATAGGCTGCTGGGCTGGACCTCGGGCCTTAGTTGGAACTACAAGGGCCAATCCCTTCCTTTCTGAGACATAAGTATTGAATATCTCCCTATGGGAAGACTAAAGGCTGTTGCCTCAAGCAAGGCTTGTTTCAATTGAACAAAGGTCCTTTTAGCCTCTGGTTCCCAAATTAGGAAGTGAGTCTTGGCTGCCTGAGTTCCACCTTATTAGGTGAAATAAGAGATGAGTTGTTTTACCATACCTAGGTATCCATAATCTGCAGAATCCTGAAATGCCCAAGAATCCTCTCAGTAGCTTGAGGATTGGATTTGGGGGAGGGGAAAGGAGGAGATAGGCTTAATCCTTTCTTCACCTTGTGCCCTGGGCACAAGATGTACCTGTAGCAGTTAACAGGTACATCTTGGGGATTCTGGAGTTTGTGGGCATGCAAGGTGGTCATTATTAGAGCCTCTGTCTTTTACTTGTGTCTCCTCTGTCTCTCAGGCTTCCTCCTGATTCCTTTTGTAAAAGACTGAGGTGGCCACCTCCATGAGGTTCTCTAAAGTATTATCTGGCTCCTTGGCCTGATTTTGCAGCTTCCTCCTGATATCAGGGGTCGCCTGAGTAATAATCTTATCTTTTAGGATTAGTTGTACTTCGATTGAATCGGAGATAGAGAGATGCGCTTTAACAACGCCCCTCTTAGCCTTTTCAGGAAGGTTTGGGGACTCTCATCTAATCCCTAGTCTATCACAGATATCTTGGATTAATTGAGAGTCTTAGTTCTAGTCCTTTGTAAGCCCTCCAATATGCACACCACACCTGAAAGTGTTTTTCATTCTCCCATTTCATCATCGGCATCCCATTTGGGGTCCTGCAATGGTACTGCTATTCTTCCCATTGTAAAAGTCTCATTCCCTTCCCTGGCACTATATGTGACACAAAGCTCATCTCTAAAATTATCTGCCACTTGTAAGGCTGCCTGCTTCTCAGTGCTAGTCAGGGTTTGGTTCAAAAGTAACATCAAGTCCTTCCAAGAGAGTTCAAATACTTGGGTTGCATTCTGAAAACCATCTATATACCTGTCAGGGTCATCTGAAAACTTGCTAAGATCCCCGTTAATTTGCCTTAAGCCCTGTAGAGAAAAGGGTACCTGAACCTTAATAGTGCCATATTCACCAGGCATATCTTGCAAGGGCAAGATTTTATGCTCAAAATGAGGATTTCTAGGATGAGGCAAGCTTCAGATAGGACCTGGATAAGGAGGATGGGATGGGTCAGAAAGAGCAGGATCCAAGGCAAGTGAATTCTCCACTGAAGACACCTCTGGGGTTTGCTTCCCTAGTCCACTGGGATTGCCCTTTGCAACCTCTCCTGAGATGGCCTCTAGGAGGACTGAATCAACTGTAGAATGTCAGCAAAGGTCTGGATTGCCCTGCAAGACATTTTGTCTTGCACATATGGGACCTTGGATCATTTGCTCTTGCATTTACAAAAAAGGTCCAGCTTCAGGATAGTACTGAAATTAACGCTTCCCTCCAGAAACCAAGCTTGTCCTTCCTGCAAATCATAATCTGGCGAAACCCTGTGCAAATGAATATTAAGTTTTTTGTGTGTGTTTTTTGTTTTGTTTTTTTTTTGTTTTTTGTTTTTTGTTTTTTCTCCAGAGTTTGTGGGTCAAAAAAGTCTCAGTGATTCAGGATGCACTCAAGAGGAGTGGCAGGCTGAAGATGGTTTGACACTCATCGGAAACAGAGAGGAAAAGGCGTCCCATAGTTCCTAGCTCTCTTCCAGTGAAAACCCAGGGTATGTGAGGGGAAGTAAAAAAGGCATCCCTTTCTTTCTTCCATTCTTTCCTTCCCCAAGCCCTGGTGGGCAGTAGGGGCACCACCAATGGGTGTGAGTGTGGCCTCCACCCATGGAATGGAAAGGCTTAGTCAGTAGGGATAGTCACAGTAACCTATGCTGTGCCCTAGCTTTCCACTGTCGGTAACCTTTGGGTTCCCTAGATCTCATCTATGCCACAGATGTGAGCAAATTCTCCACTTATAAAGTGGGAAGGCTTAGTCAGCAGGGATAGTCATGCTCACTTGGGATCTACCCTAGCCTACTGCTGTCTACTGAATCTGGGTTCCTGAGACCTAGTTTTCCTTCTAGGCTCCAAACCAAAGCTTGAACAATACACTGGAGTAATGCTAAGGTGAAGCTGTGGAACCAGATCCTCCTCAGACATAAGAAAGAAAAGAGAGTCCTGAAAATTGGCCTAATGAGATGCCTTCCAAGAAGAAAAAACTAATATCTTGCATAAAATAGCTCCCTATATTTGCAGGACTATGTTGACTCTTGACATAGTGGGAAAAAAAAAAAAACTTAAATGCAGGAGAGGGGAAGGTGCTTGGGGGAAATAGCCTCTTGCCCTATGTTAACAGGTTTCTTCAATAGGGGAAAGAAAACTCTCAATCGTTACATCCTCCTTGCTTCTAAGAACAGACAGAAACCACATTGTTCTAAATTACACTTCTGATGACTGAGCCAAGTGCTCATTCTACCCAGTTATATTATCTCTGTGGTTTGCAATACCCTTAATTTTGATATAAAGAAGAGGTGCCAGGACAGCCACAAAAGAAAGGAGAATGCTATAGAAAAGACTGGAGTTCCTAATGCCGATACCCTGATGGGCTGTCAGGGACTGGAGTCAGTCCAGGGGCTTTTAGATAACACCGAGATGTAGCCTCAGCCAGATACCCGCAATTGCCCCAGGTCCTCCTTCCACTCCCATGTGAAACTGGATTGTAACAGAGCCAGCATTCCCAATACCTAACAGCGATGGGGGATTGACAATGCCCTCACCAGCAAGCCTATCTTCTTGAGACTTGTAGATTTAGCAGCTATGCTACTCACTCTTTTTTTTTTTTTTTTTTTTTGAGACGGAGTCTCGCGCTGTGTCACCCAGGCTGGAGTGCAGTGGCGCGATCTCGGCTCACTGCAAGCTCCGCCTCCCAGGTTCACGCCATTCTCCTGCCTCAGCCTCCGAGTAGCTGGGACTACAGGCGCCCGCCACCACGCCCGGCTAGTTTTTTGTATTTTTAGTAGAGACGGGGTTTCACCATGTTAGCCAGGATGGTCTCGATCTCCTGACCTCGTGATCCGCCCGTCTCGGCCTCCCAAAGTGCTGGGATTACAGGCTTGAGCCACCGCGCCCGGCCTATGCTACTCACTCTTAACTGGCTGACAGCGGCCCACTGTTTCATCTGTTTGTGGGAAAACGAATATGAAGACAAGAAACCTCAGAAATGAAAGTGAAAGATGTCCTCTCTTACTTACCCTTCTGTTGATCCCAGAGGAGTACCCAGAAATAACACAGGATTCTTTTGGTGCCGCTTTGTCAGTTGGAAATCTCCACAGCTGGCAGGGCCCCTGCCCAGGCTTCCCTTGAGCCCCTGGGCTCTCTCCACCCACTAGGTCCAGCAGGATGTGCTTGACTCATGCTACTGGCTTGGATCCTGTGCCTGATGTGGCTCTGCGCTCAGTCCAGGGCTGGTCCAGGTGTGCCAGGGCCAGCTTCAGCCTTAGGTATCAGCACATGGATGAGGAGGATGCACTGGCACCTGAAAACTCGGCAATGCCAGCAACCACAGAACCCCAAAAGGTGCTAAAGCTTTTGCTCAGGGAGTCCCTAGGTTTGAGCCCCCAGGAAGTGTGGCAGCTTTCATTTGTTCCAACCACCCACAGCTCAGTGAATGGCGGTGTGTCACACTGATGGTAGTGGCAGCCCACCTGGAGTGGCCACTGTGAAGACCAGAAAGTGGGGGCATGTGGCACCCAGCAGTTTATTTTCACTCCTCTAGCTTGGTAAGCAGGAACACATGTTAAAGCTCATTTCACACCCACTATTTTGTGGGTTCTGGGTTCTCATCCTGCAAGCAAGAGGAATGAGGTACACAGACACCGGCAAGAGAGCAAGACAGCGAGAATAAGAGTGGCTGAAAGGTCAGCTGCAGCAGGGGAAGCATGGCCAGGGATGCATGCTCCACGGAACTCGTGGGCGCCAGAAACAGGCAGGAGCCCCATCCTCTACCAAGTTGTTGGGGTGGGACCCTGTGCTCCTAGGCATAGCTGCAGCCATCCAGTCATGGCTCTGGACCCAGGAAGCTCTCCTGACCCCACAGGCTTAGAAGTGCCTGCTCCCACTCCCTGGCCTCTCCTTGCTCCCAGCACCTGCTCTGATTTCGGAGGAAAGCTGTGGCTGAGCCTGGGCACTGTCATGACCTGGCTGGGTGTGCACGCACTTGGGGCAATGCTGACATGCCAGCACCCTGATTCCTTGGCTCCCTGTGGGCTTTGGGTGCTGAGTGTGAGAGGGAAGCCGGCGGGGGAGTGAAGGCAGCTCAGTGCAAGCCTGCAGGCACCCCTCAGCACAAACAGCCTGGGCACTTTGGATGGCACGATGGTGGCAGGCAGACAGATTTCTAGGAGGAAAGGGGACGGTCCCCAGTGAAACCTGACTATCAAGCCACGGAAGGCCTGAAGCCTCCGGGCCGGCTGCCAGTTCCAGGTGGAGTCTGCGGCCAGGAGTGAGAACTTATGGTACTTTACCCGTGGCCGCTTATGGACCAATCAGCATGCACTTCCACCCCTCTGAGCCTTTAAAACCCCCGGATTCAGTCAGACTCACACAGACATTTGGACTAACAGCTGCAGAAAGGAGCTAACCATTTCAGGTCTTACATTGCTGGGACAACCTGCCTGTTGGAAAGGAGCTACCTACTGCAGGTCTCTGCTCTCCTGAGAGGTGGACCCTTATCCAGACGACCCACCTGCGGAAAGGATCTACCTACTTTGGGTCTCTGGAGAGCTGTTCGGTTGCTCAGTGAAGCTTCTCTCCAGCTTCCTCACCCTCCAGTTGTCTGTGTACCTCATTGGTTATTGAGATGGAACAAGAATTCAGGACCCACCAAATGCAGGACTGAAAGAGCTGTAACACAAACAGGGCTGAAACATGCCCCCCACCCTGCTTGCCACGTTGGAGGAGATGAGAGGGGGAGAAGAGAAGCAGACCTCTGGGAGCCCAGACCTAGAGGGTCCCTAAGCCAGGAATGTGACACTTTCTTTGGGGTTCTGTGGATCCTGATGTCTCTAAGCTTCCAGGCACCCCAGTATTCCCCTCATTCGATGTGAATGCTCGCAGCATAAGCCACATGCGGTGCATCTGGTCCAGCCATGCAGCCTTGCACAGAGCCAGCACCCGTGCCCGCGCCTGGAGCTGCCCACCCCACCACAGCAGCCAGCATGCCAGGCTATGCACAGCAACTAGACCCTGTCCTCGCTCGCCCACACACCCTTCCTCACTCCCTGCCTGGCTTGCTCTTCGCAGATGTGAGATCCAGACCAGTGGTGCAAGCTGAGCGCAGATTGCCAGGCTGAGTGGGTGAAATGAGCCCAGCAAAGGTGAGCAATGCTCATGCAGAAGGCGCTGCTGGCCACAGAGGTTTCCAGATGGTAAAGTGACACACCAAAGATCCATGACAACACTAATTCAGTCCCATCGCCCATAGCTTGGGAAATGGGGGTGTGGTGTCACCCAGTGGTTTGTATTACTGCTATAGCTCAGTTAGCAGGAACAAATGTTATAGGTCTTTTCCCATGCGCCATTTGGCAGGTTCTGGGTTCTTGTCTCACAACCAAGAGTAATGAGCTAGGTGGACACTGGAGAGTGAGCAAGGCAGAGAAGAATTTGAGCAACAAAAGCTCTTGACAATGACAGGAGACCCGAAGTGCATAAACCTCTATGTGAGAAGGGACCCAAAAGTGGTTGCCCATCTGGGAGGCAGAGCCCAGGGTTTTTAATGGGCTCAGAATGGGGGAATGCATGCTGATTGGTGCGTGTGCAAGCCTGGAAAAAGCACCATTTGATTGGCTGAAAGGCATAGAGGAAGTTCTGACTCTAGTCCTGGATTCCATCCAGAATGAACATCTCAGTTTTCAGGCTTCAGGCTGTCTTCAGCTTGATGGTTGGGTTTCACTAGGGACCCATCCCTGTCTGCCTAAAAATCTGTCTGTCTCCTGCCGGTATCAAAAGTATTCTATCTGTGGCTTTGACAGAAAAGTAAATAGCTTTTGTAATTTATTTAATATATTATCTAATAATCATCTTAACACAATTATAAGATCTTTTAAGACTATCCAAACATTACTGTGTTTAAAGTTATAGAGAAATATTTTATCAACATAATTTAATGTACATCAATATGTATCAAAATTTTTATCATAGTCTATTTGCAGAACAAAGCCTTTCTTCATGTTTATAGTTGTATATGCAGGCCCATATAAGAAAAATTAGATTCTACATAATTTAAACAGAAAGCTCTTTTAAATAAAATTTATAAATTTAATAAATGTTATTGTTTTCAATAAAGCATTACCAACAAAAAGGCTATTTAAAATGATGACTATTGTCTCCAAAAATAATTGTGAATTGGCTTTAGTTGCATGATTCAGTTCTGTTTCTATTTTCTGCCTATTTTTATATCTATCTGAAGTGAAAATGTTTATGAGTTACTTGCTAATTAAAATGCTTCATTTTTTAATCAACAAAAAATTAAACTTTTACTTGCTACAAAGTCAATAATAATTTATGAAATGCTGTTTAATTAAAGGTACAAAAAAGTCATTTTTAAAATTTCAAATAGAGTCTTGAAGGAGCATTACATGATGAGCTATTGGGTGGATGGTCAAAGGTTTACAAGGCTTACAAAAGGTTCTTGTAGGGAACTGAGTTGGAAATTGGGAGGCAATTAACACCAAAACTGCAGCAGCTAACTGCGTGGTTGCAAGTTCCCTAGCCACTTTTTTTTCTTACTTTCCAATTTGTATGAACAAAAACATGAAAAAATTACATTTCAGCATTTCTCAAGGAAGGGATACAATTGCTATTTGGAAAGGAGAGTACTTTGTTGCAATATGACCCTAAAATCCCAACTTTCATATAATAAATTATTACATTACTCTTGGTCCATTAAAATGCACAATAATGCAGTTTACATTACAGAATGTTTGTCTACTTTTCTTATGAAAAACATACAGCTAGCACATGAGGGCATAGACTCTGAATCCAGGCTGCCTTCTTTCAAACTTCAGCTCTACCTTTTATGAATGAATCACTTATGGAAAAAATAATAAGTAACAACTACTTCAAAGGATTATTCTGATGATTACATGAAAGTATTCAAGGTGCTTAGAACAATGCCTGCTACAATATTGATATTATATAAATGCTAGCTTTTATTATTATTTCATAACACATTTAGGCAAATCTGTTGCTTTCTTATATTAACAAGAAAATGTGGCCCATCGTGCCACGATCCTAAAAGAAATATATTTTTTAATAATATGCTCACTTGCAGCTCCTAAATGGTTCTACCCACCACACACAACTCATTTTAATAGCTAATAGTTATTGAGTTTATTTGAACTACAAACTAAATAATTAAGCCCTTGAAATGCATCATCTTAATTTATCTTCTCATCAGCTGTTTAAGGTATACATTATATAGCATAATAATTCCCGTTTTAAAGATAAGAAACTATGTTAGTGAAAGATTAAGCAACTTTCTCCATATGAGGAAGTAAAGAAATTAGCACTTAGCCCCAAGTCTGGTAATTTACAGACCAGGATTCTTTTTTTTTTTTTTTTTTTTTTGAGACGGAGTCTCGCTCTGTCACCCAGGCTGGAGTGCAGTGGCCGGATCTCAGCTCACTGCAAGCTCCGCCTCCCGGGTTCACGCCATTCTCCTGCCTCAGCCGCCCGAGTAGCTGGGACTACAGGCGCCCGCCGCCACGCCCGGCTAAGTTTTTGTATTTTTAGTAGAGACGGGGTTTCACCGTGTTAGCCAGGATGGTCTCGATCTCCTGACCTCGTGATCCGCCCGTCTCGGCCTCCCAAAGTGCTGGGGTTACAGGCTTGAGCCACCGCGCCCGGCCTAGACCAGGATTCTTACCATTTTTGGTGCTTACAGCATAATTACTTTGTTCTTAAGCCCCCCAACTGTTCATAAGATTCTTGCCTTAATTTTTAAAATTTATTACATATATCATTTCTGAGATTAAATCCATATGTGCTTTGGTTTCCAGGAAAAAATGCTGTGACTTTGTTTCTACACTAAAATTTTATATGGTCTTTTGTATTTCCAGGTCCTACACATTTGTTCCTAAACACAATCTCCATGGCTGGGAAACCTTGTCAATATTTCCCCTCTAAATACCAACTACTGTTTTGTTTGTTTGCTAAAGTTACTATTTCTAAAAGTACAGTTAGTGTTGCATTTAATAATCCCAAACTAGAATGTACTCTATTATTTTTAGATTCATATTTGCTTCACCACTTAAATAGAAGTTGCTTGGTAACGTATAAACCTATTAATTTGAAGACATTATGGAGAGTTGATTTTTGTCTTTATTATTCTTTTCACTACAAGATAAAGTACCAGTTTATTACTTATAGTCAGGAAGTTTCTTTACCAATATTTATTTTAATGATGTAGAGTTTGAAAAAAAAATCATTTTTACTCAAAAAAAAAATCCACACACATAACACAATAGACTTATAGTGTCAAAATTGCATAATTTTAAAGTTGAGATCTAAAAAGAAAATGTATTAATTAGACAATGAGTCATAGATTCAAAGAATTTCTGTAGTTGCTATACTACTTCCTATTTTTAAATGTAGACTGAGATTGAGAAATCAATAAAAGTCTTAGGTGCAAAACCACATAAAAGAGTTTGGAGAGGCCAGGTGTGGTGGCTCACGCCTGTAATCCCAGCACTTAGGGAGGCTGAGGTGTGTGGATCACAAGGTCAGTAGCTCGAGACCAGCCTGGCCAACATGGTGAAACCCTGTCTCTACTAAAAATACAAAAATTAGCTGGGCCTGGTGGTGTGCGCCTGTAGTCCCAGCTACTCGGAAGGCTGAGGCAGAAGAAATGCTTGAACCTGGGGGGCAGAGGTTGCAGTGAGCTGAGACTGTGCCATTGCACTCCAGCCTGGTCGACAGAGCAATACTCCATCTCACAAAAAAAAAAAAAAAAAAAAAAAAAAAAAAGAGTTTGGAGAAAGTAAGGGTGATTTCCGGTTATATGGCACACTTTGAATAAAAAATACTTTGTATAGATTATCTGCTAATGATTTTGTTTTGAATATTTTGAATCTCATTTATTTTTTATTAATAAGTAAACATTAAGGTTAACTAATGTCATTATAGAATTTAACTTTTAAGCACCTGAGAAGATTGTAGATTCTAAGTTAATCAGTCAAATAATTTAATACCAGCAGAAAATTCAGAAACTCGGGTGGTGTAGGCTCTGCTGATTTTAGCTCTCACTCTGCTCAGTAGGCAAAAGGCCCTGTGGCTTACCTTAACCTTTGCAGGCTCTAGGGAAAACTACAACGATAGAGGCCCACACATCATAAGTCTAATTATTGGAAGGTTTTAAATAGGGGTATAAGATATTAGATAGAAAATGGTTTCTTCTCCCATCTTGGCAGGAATATAATTTAAGAACATAATTAGTAAGCATAAAATAGAAATATAGACATAAACGTTGTTTTTTTTTTATTTTACAAAAGTGTGTAGGAAAATCAAGTTTAATTATTATTGTATATAAGAAGGGTATTCCATTAATAGATCAGATATGTCTGGAATTTTAATAAAAGTAAAAAAATATAATTCATAAATTATGTACCTAGAATATAAAATTTATTTTCTTATCTTTAAAAAATATTAGGGCCAGGTGCGCTGGCTCATGCCTGTAACTCCAGCACTTTGGGAGGCCAAGGCAGGTGGATCACGAGGTCAGGAGTTCAAGACCAGCCTGGCCAAGATGGTGAAACCCTGTCTCTATTAAAAATATACAAAAAAATTATCCAGGCATGGTGGTGGGCGCCTGTAATCCCAGCCACTCGGGAGGCTGAGGCAGAGAATTGCTTGAACCCAGGAAACGGAGGTTGCAGTGAGCCAAGGTCGTGCCACTGCACTCCAGCCTGGGCAACAGAGCGAGACTCGTCTCAAAAAAATATGCATATATGTAAATAAAAAATATATTAATGATGATTTAATTAATATTTCATATCATATGTTTTCTATAGAAAATAATGACAAAGAGGAACAAATCTGCAACTTTCTAGTGTGTATATATCAATATATTCTAATTAAAAATATAAGTTCAAAATTCATAACTAATTTCAAAAATTTTATTATCTTTCAGGAATGCTTTCATATAAGTTGTTAACTTCTAAAATGTTCAAAATTATCTGTTAAAGTTAAAAGCAAAATTAAAATTATACTTAATAAATATCAATGAGGAATTTTCATTAAAATATTATTAGTAAAAACATTAGCAATTGAAAAATTTATTTTCAATCTAGTTGCCAGTATAATAGCGAATACCTTACTGTCATGTCTAAACTTAT
Source organism: Theropithecus gelada (assembly GCF_003255815.1). Taxonomy (NCBI): domain Eukaryota; kingdom Metazoa; phylum Chordata; class Mammalia; order Primates; family Cercopithecidae; genus Theropithecus; species Theropithecus gelada. The sequence continues at coordinate 7,121,498 of NC_037685.1, read as the reverse complement.
GGACTAGACATGGTGGCTTGTGCCTGTAATCCCAGCACTTTGGGAGGCCGAGGCAGCTGGATCACCTGAGGTCAGGAGTTCGAGACCAGCCTGGCCAACATGATGAAACCCCATCTCTACTAGAAATACAAAAATTAGTCAGGTGTGGTGGTGCACACCTGTAATCTCAGCTACTCAGGAGGCTGAGTTGGGAGAATCACTTGCACCTGAGAGGTGGAGGTTGTGGTGAGTCAAGATGGTGCCACCACACTCTATCCTGGGCAACAAAGCAAGACTCCATCTCAAAAAAATAAAAAAGAATATCACAAATTGTTTAATATTGCAAAATACAGCCTAGATGCCATGTGTGATTGTTGAGAATTCTGAGCTGAGTATTCCTCCAGAACCAGGAACTGGAAAAGAGACGCTACTGAGTAACAATGCTTTATAATGTAACAGTCAATTACAGTCATGCTATCTGAGGGGAAAGATTCAACTAGTTATCTAAATTTTGTTCTTCTTACATACATGGACATCCTTCTATATGGATATCCTTTCTGCACTCTGAAACATTAGTCATGAGAAATCCACCATTCTGACAAAGTTTGGGCATAGTTCCCTTTTGTTCAAATACATGGTAGAATATATGAAGAAGCATTTCCCTAGAGTCCTACAGATATTAATGGTTAGAAGCATATTTAAGGGTTTGCCCTGCCAATGCTTGACACCAGATCTCAGGAAGAGACATACCATTTGAACTCAATACATTTACTTTTGTGTATGTTTGGAATATGTGGGACTTCTAAAATGCAGGACCCAAAACAAGGTCCCTTCCTGTCCAATTTCAGGGTAATGCTCTGCCCTGATGAGGAACTCCCCATGCCTAGAGGAAGGAGGGGCCGTTTTTAGTCCACACACACAAAGAAACATCTACTAACTAAAGCCTGAGCCTTCGGGTTGCATTTGCCCCAAAGGGAGGACTTTTTTCTAATTTGAAAAATGACACCATATGAGCTAATGAAGGTCCTCAGACTCCAAATACTGTAGCTATAAAAAGAAACTTTAAAAATTTAGAAAATTTCATTTTATTTTGAAATATTTATTGCTTTTTTCAATTTAAAAAGCTTGTTCAGAATAAAAACTTTAAATTGGCTAAATTAAAATAAAAGCTTTTTATGCTCTCACAATTTCTTCTTTTTGAAAAGTCATTTTCTAAAATTGTTTTCTATTGAAATTTTAAAAAATCACTTTATCATACTGCCTTCTTTGGACTTATTTAGTTAAACCAAGGTTCATATCCAAAAACATACAATTCTAACTTCTTCCCCTCGGTCTCACTATCATTTCACATAGAATTTTAATCTACAAATAAAATCTAGAAATATGAGATGTGAACACTGTTTGGTTCAGATAAGTTTTAGTTTAATCCTCAACTCTTAGATATGTTACAATAGTCTTGGTCAAGGCACTTACTTGTTTGACCTTAAATGTGGCTATTATTATATAAATAGTAATTTGGACAGTAATTCATCCAATGCATGTAAGCAGCTCTTCCTTCAATTCTAAAAAAAAAAAAAAAAAAAAAAAGTTTAATAAAAATATTCTAAGTGAAATTTCTGATCAGAATTTCTGATGTATTAGTAAGTTAAGCATCCTATTGAGTTGGTTAAGTGTTCCTCAGCATTCTAGGCTTCCCATATGTTTCATAATAGTCACCTAAGTACACACAAATTCTTCATCTAGAATATGCTTTCCTCTCAGGCTGTAATCTTTGTGGAAACAAGAACCAAGTCTGTTATAATCTCTTCTCTATTCCCAGTTTCTAGCACAGTGCCTGGTACTTGCTTAAAAAGTATTTCTTGAATTGAGGAACAGAAAAATAAATGCACCAAATTGAGATTAAGTTAAAACTGATAGGAAAGTTGTGACTATTCTGAGTCCATGGCTACAGGCTTGGCCTGTGCTCATGCTGACTTGGTCTGCATGCCTACATGTTCAAGATTCCCTCCATGGGGTCTTGGAGCCAGAGATATAAGTCAAAAGAGAAAATGGTTTTTTCTATCTATTCTAAGCCTGAGTTGTCCATTTCTCTTATCCAACTCCAGCATGAGCCTCTTCTAAAAGATGTAAAATTGAAGAATTTTCTCTCCCTCAAGGGCCCTGTGACCCATAATATGCAAATCTAGTAGACAATATGATCACTTTTTGTACTGATAACTAACACTTTCATTTGTAGTCCAGTGCAGGTTAGGTTTGTACATTTAAAATGCCCCATGCAGAAAAGTCAGCTGTAATCTCCTTCCTGATCTTCTCCCCTCCCAGATCTCAGTTCTGGGAGTCACATCTAAAACAAGAAATCATATCTTCAAAGATGCAATTGTTTTCTAGGTACAATCTAAATGCATACCAATTTAAAATGCATCACAGTGAAGCTACAAGTCATGGACTTAAAACTAGAAAAACCATAAGGTGTTTTTTTTTTTTTAATTTTCTTTTGTTGTTGTTGTTTTTTAAGCATCAGGGTAGTGATTTTCTTAATTTGTAATGAAATTACCTAACAGATTCCATCCCCAGGACAACTGGATACCTACTTCATATTTGTCTGACTTTTAGGCCCCTTGAATAGATTTTCTTCAATAATTGTCTGATCCTATGACAAATGTAAAGCTTCATCTTTTCATTACACATTCCAGTCTATTTTCTACTTATCTAGAATTCAAAACACCTAATAACTCAATTGGCTAACTGGACATCTTATTTTAATATAATTATCTTATGTCATCTACATTGCTCCATACTTGCTTATGGGTTTTGTATGCTTTCCATGTTACATGTATATTTCTCTGCAGAATTACAGACTATAAAGTGAAAAAAATAGAATATATTACACAGAAAGGCCCATTAGGACTCACAATTGTATTAGCCTGTCCCGGAAATAAATGTAAACCTTTCTTCTAAACATCAGTTGTACAGAATTACATCTTTCAGTATATGCCCATATATAAGATATGGGATTTTCATACATCTCTGAATTGTATATTATGACTTATAATAGATCGTTTATTTTGAAATAACCATCGTGAGACTTCTACTTAGCTTCAAGGCCACCTCAGCAGAGGTTCTCTATTTGCACCATGCTTTAATCAGTTTCAGTTTCTCTTTTTATATTCTTTCATTTGGAGATAATCTGGTTGGCCTTGTATTCCTGTTCTTTCTTTACACTCCGTTCTTGCTTCAAGGAGAAGTTAGAGAAGATGCGAAAGAAGGAAATGCATATACTTTGGTTACTAAGCAACCATTTTTAGTCCTGCTACTAATATGCCAAGAGTCCGTATCACATCTTTTACCTTCTTTTCTACTCTCTTTTTCAAAAATTAATAATCAAATTTAAAATATTTATTCCATGTAACTAGCCTTAATTATTCATGTACCAGCTATGATCCAAAAGTATTTTTATTTAAAGCCCCTAATTGAAGATAAAGACAAGGCATCTCTAGAAATAAATTATATTACTGTTTATTTCTTTTTACAAGCAATAGATGTATGTAGGAATACCTGTGTACTTGTCAAGAATAGAAGAAAGTAATGAATGCTGTATAATTTTCCTCAATAATTTGAAGAAATGCATACTGTAGTTTTAGGGAAAAAGTCGTGAAAATGTGAGAAATGAAGCAGGAAGCTGATTCTTGGGGCCGACAAAAAAACTGAAACAATTTCCCACCAAAAAAAAAGGTAGAAATGACAGCTATGAAATAAAGTTGTCTCCAGATACCCTGTTCATCTACTTCATCATGGAAGTTCTCATGCCCCCTGAAGATAACCATTAACTCTGCCTCCTCCCTATTCCAGGATTCAAGGATCCCATGTTGTAGAAAATTATTTTTCCTTTTTTTTTTTTAAGACAATTATTGACTCGTGTACTGAAGAAAGCTCTTCACAGAAAATTTTTGCCCTCTAGTAGGAATCTTCCTTGTACCCTGTGGTAATTGGATAGAGGATCCTGGCCTCCCGAGATGGCAGTGGGGCTGCACTTTCCTCTGGATATGTCATTACTTACAGGGGCCGCTGTGCCATTAGACCGTCATACACCTTGTAGGCTGTATCACTGCATAGAATTAGCTTTTGGCATGATGATCAAATCATCACTTATTAGATAATATTCATGGGAAAATACATTTCAAGTTTTCAATAACATCCTAAAATATTTTAAAACATCATAGCTGGTTTTTCATTTGAGGACTGTTTATACTTTACTGCAAGCCCTGGACTTTTAATAACCTTTTGTAAAAGGTTATTACCTTTTTCACACCTCTGTTTCCAATTGCTGAAGTTATGTTGGTATAATTTGTCTCTCTGCTTTGCCTTCCTCCTGGCTGGCAGCTGGCCAAAGGTTTCCAGTAAATTTGTTTTAGTGAATTACTTTTTCTCCCCTTGTACTTCTCTCCTCCTTTGCTGCCTCTCTGCTGCTGGCCACATTCCCACTATACCCTGGTAAGCTTTACTACAAGAACAGGCCAAAAAAAAAAAAAAAAAAAAAAAAAGAATCTCTTCATAGTGTTTTAGATAAGGGTTTTATTTGGTTCACATAGTTGATTGGTTTTTGCAGCTTCTCTGTGTGGCTACCTTCAATCCATTCCTTTCTCAAATGCTGAGAAATACAGAAACTCTTTTACATTTTCTTTAGATAATCTTCATCATCCTAACCATCTTTACTTAATCTTCTGAATACTGAAGACAAATGGCTTTCTACATGAAGTATTTGTCTGTGAATTATGCATACATAGAGACATCTAACATAATGAAATTACTGAAGCACATGATTTAAGATAGAAACTTACTAAATATTGAAAGTATTAGGTCTTCAGAGACAGTTAATTCTCATGGATTAATAGGCAATCCTAAATTAAGAATGATAGTAAGTGATTTTCTATTTATGTTGTATAGATAAAGCACGCAAGCATCAAAAACACATTCTTATGATGTAGGGAAGGGGGACACAAGTTTTCTGTGTTCTATACAGTAGCTTTGCTTTTCAGTGACTCATAACATGTGAATACATACATTTACATCATTTAATATTCCAAGGGCTTGACTCCAAAAGATATAAAAATAATTCAACTCTATTGTGGTTCATTTTATTAAATGGAGAGGAAAAAAGTGAAAATAACTTCATCCAATTTGATTACTGAGGTTAACACTCCAAGACTGTACTTTATGTAAATACTGTAGGAAATAGCAACAGCCAGGTTTAAGCTAAATTATATAAAAGTATATCTGGTCACATTTTATTTTTAGGAAGAGAATTTTCAAAAAAAAAAAAAATGGATGATGTTTTTGTCATCCCCTGCTTAACGTCAATGTCTGATAAGTGCTGAAATTAAAACATAAATTATGTACACTAGATATAACTACAAAATAGAACAAATTGATAAGCATAAAATGAGATTGAGAAAAGGGGTAATTTTTCCAGCTCAGGCTTTATATTAAAACTATATTTTCTGTATCAGAGAAGATAGTTTTTATAATAAGGTGTGTGTATATATATGCATATAAAATACACATGTAATATATTTTCTATGGTAATACATTTCTCTAATTGGATGTTACAGCAAAGTGGCTGATGTACTAAATATTAAGCCTAAATCTTTCAGTAGTCAACCCTATGACCTTGAGAAAATTATTCAGTATATATTCTGATAAATACTAAAAATTACTTTATCAGTATTTTGATGTCCATTTAAATTGTCTTAAAATATAAAATCTATATCTGTTTTCATACTCTTTCTTTTCAAAAATAACTGATTATTTTAAAACTGTCATGTGACATACATTATAAAAATTACTAGGTAAAGGAAGAGGAGGCATTAAGCATTCTGCTATTTGAAGCTCTTGTTATTTTTATATATAGAAAACCTCCAACAAACATCAAAACTATATACTGCCTGATGGATCTGGTATATTTTTTGACTGGACATAAGACTAAGAAAAATAATCTTGTTCTAAGATTTAAACACTCACTGATGACATTCCCCCACCCCACTAATAGTTCTATAATTTCAATATGGATAATCTTTCATTAAATAATTAATAAAGACAGACAATTACTATTGCTTATATATAAAATTAATATTATATAAAAATCTTTTCTCAATCTTGTATTTCCCAAACCTAGCATTACATAGGAAAGAACTATGTTTTAAATTAAGGTCAAGCTATTCTTAATCAGAGCAACAATACTGATTTACATAATTGTTCCTATAATTTGTACTCATCAAGCACCTACCTAGTGTGATTGCTCTTTCACAAGTTTTATGAAAAGGAAAATGTTACAGCTTTTATTTTAAAGATAAAATTGACAGATATTGTGGTGAATAGTAGAATCTTTAACAAATTTGAAATCAGTACAAACTAACATGAGTACATTTTTAATGCTACTAAGTTCTAGTGTAGTTATTTATTTGAATGATTTTATAGGCCATACTTATAGTATTTGAGAGTGTTTATTTTTAAAGAACCTTTGTTTCTTTACATAAGCACTCTCAAATATGATGTATTGTGGAATGACCTTTTTATTGTGTGTCATGATTAGAAAGCTTGAAAACTGTTTCTAGGAGAATTTGCCTGTGGGAGAAATGGGAAAGAAACGGAATGGTGCATATCAGCTCCAAGAAAAGACAAACTGAAATCAGTGCTATTTCAGTTTTGACTGCACACCATAATGCCCTTGTGTCCCAAGGAAAAATATGAACAGAAGTCAGCTAGTGTTCTGAAGGAATATTAGTCAAATTGTAAAAGCTGTTGAACCTAATGCATATACCAATTTTGGTATGTAAAAATAATTGTTAAATTACTAATTATGAATAAATTAATATATAAGAAATATTTATTGAGGGTTTGTAATGTCCCAAGATTTGTGTTAAATTATTTACATTTGTTTTTACTTCTCACAAAGATCCTACATGAGCATTACAGATTTACTAATTTTACTGTAAGGAAATTTTAGATATGACAATTCTGGTTGGATTGGCTGAGGATACTGATGTCAGAGACATTAAATAAATTGATCAAGATCACACAGCTAAAAAATAGAGAATCCTTGATTAAAACTCATACCCATCTGACTCATCTATATTGATTCAGTAAGCAACACAGGTTTTCTTCCAGAAAATTTTTTTAACCAGAAAAGTCTCCCTACTCATAGGCCAATCAAACCACTAAACTTGGTTGTTTTTGTTTTTGTTTTTGTTTTTTCTTGATATTCTGTGTTGTATCTCTGGAATCATTGCTAATAGGATTAAACAGAAAATATTTCCTTGTGAAATAGTTTTGTTAAATTCTAATTTTCTTTCTCCAACTCTGCAGTGTTGTAGTTTCAGGACTTTGGGTACAATCTATCAAATCTACTATGAATAAGTGACAACTATCATTCTAACCACACTTACAAATGTAACTTGTCAAAAGTAAGACCTGGATAAATTTGGTCACTTCTTAAAACATAAAGACTGCATTTCAAAACTTTTAACTACCAAGGAAAAGTCTGGGCTCTGGCACATTTCATGTTGTTTTAGATTATGAAATGGATTTGGATTTTAGATAATAAACGTAAAGACATGTCTCTGATTTCTGAAAATCAATCACACATGGTTTCCACTTAATTACTATTTTCTGCCTTGCTGAGAAGCAACATTTGGTTATCCTTTATTAAAACACTGAGTTCATTAATTTAGCCAATTGCATTTTGATGTCTTTAGACCATGAATGCCTACTCACGACTCTTGGCGGTCGGCCTCACAGTAAATACAACAGTTCTAAAAGCCATGGCTAAGGTCATGGATATTTATTTATTTATTCATTTATTTTCTTAAGCTGAAGATGTGCTTAAGTGAGCCTTATCACACAACAGTTGTATTTTAGGTTTGTTATACTTCTTGGCTCATATACACGTGTCTTTAAGTGAGACCTAAGCACCAATAATAGAGGTGGCCCTCTATAACAGAGAAAAAACTCTCATACAAAGTATCATATGCTATTCTCCTTCTGTTTATGGAAACAAGGGCTTTTATTTCACTTGCTTGCTTCTAAGTTACTATCTACTCACTTCAAACCTTTCAGTGGATCACTTAGTTACAGTTTCTTAATCCCTTATATTCAATTTCTAAATGTGAACATCTCTGAAACATTCCTTAAGTTTGAGGTATATGCATTGATAAAAAAACATGAACTAAAAAAATTCAGTCTGTATTTATATATTCATTGTGAATTCTCAAACATTTTACCACAGAAAAATCAATGTGTCTGAAGAGTGTTGCCTAGACCTCACATACATTATGGTGCACTTATGGTTCATATATAGTTCATTACTATATATGCATATTACCTTTCTAAGATCTGAAAACTTCAGAATTTCAAATGACATCTGGGCCAGAGAGTAAAAAAAATTGGAGGACAGTAACAATTTCTAAATGCATTTTACATTAAATACGAAATATGTGTTTGGTGTTTTAATGCTGATGAGAATAATTTTGAAAAAAAAAAGTCCTAAAGCAGCAAACAGAGGTGTTTCTTCATGAAAGTATTTTCGTTGCTTTCTGAGTATCTGTAAAAATGTAGGAACACTAAAATCAGCCAAATAATTTTATTTTAATCATAGCCTAAAAAATAATATGTATGGTATATTAGCTCAAATGTCACTTCTTTGGAAAAGACCTTCCTAGCTATTTGCTCTGCTCAAGGCATAATTCATGCTGTCTTATCTGAGCTCTCACACTTCATGCTTTTCTCTTATAGGACTCACCACTTCGCATGTGAAATATGTGCTTTGGAACTGTGTGCATCCTCTCTAGTCTAAGAGTGTCTCCATGTCCCAAATGTAGCTATTTTCATGTTTGGAATCTCAGCATCAATGGATTCAATGGTTTAATTACAGGAATATTAAGATGGTTTCTTCAAAATGAACTATCTTCATAATATGTAATTTCAAACTACAACTTAACTTTTGAAAAATTAAATATTTTTGTTGGATGCCCTCTCTCACCACTCCTATTCAACATAGTGTTGGAAGTTCTGGCTAGGGCAATCAGGCAAGAGAAAGAAATCAAGGGTATTCAGTTAGGAAAAGAAGAAGTCAAATTGTCCCTGTTTGCAGATGACATGATTGTATATTTAGAAAACCCCACTGTCTCAGCCCCAAATCTCCTTAAGCTGATAAGAAACTTCAGCAAAGTCTCAGAATACAAAATTAATGTGCAAAAATCACAAGGATTCTTATACACCAGTAACAAACAGAGAGCCAAATCATGAATGAACTTCTATTCACAATTGCTTCAAAGAGAATAAAATACGTAGGAATCCAACTTACAAGGGATGTAAAGGACCTCTTCAAGGAGAACTACAAACCACTGCTCAGTGAAATAAAAGAGGACATAAACAAACAGAAGAACATACCATGCTCATGGATAGAAAGAATCAATATCATGAAAATGGCCATACTGCCCAAGGTAATTTATAGATTCAATGCCATTCCTTATACATACATATACATAATTATTCTTGCTGTGTGGCTTACAAAACTAATTTTAGTCAGAGTCTTATGTTTTGCATAGAATTCCAAGAAAAGAGAAGGCTGGGGAGCACTGAGAAAAAAAATCTTTGCTATTCACATTATAATCTTATTCTAAAAGCACACCTCTACAGAAACGGTTTCTGTGAATTGTTAGTTACAAAATATTAAGTGTAAGTCATTAGAAGCAATATTCTAGGATGATACAAAAAAGATAGGTTTACATAAAATAGAAAAAGTGTGAAAAACCTATCATTGCTTTCATCCTCGTGATTGTAAAACAAAATAATGGTTTGATTATTGTTATTCTCGGTGCCCTTCTTAAAACATTAATTTAGATTACATCACTGGTATGCAGCAAACCTCAAATAACTTCCAGCAAAAATAGAAAAATAACACATGCTGTTAACTGGTCTCTAAGAGTTTTGTGATGTATGATGATCTAAACATTTTAAAGAGAGGAAAGCCACTGCTCTTGGAATTGGTCTTTACTTATACTTAATATTATCTGTCTTTTTATTTTATTACAATGTAAGAAAATATGATGACAAATATTTGTAGTTAATTGTTACATAATCTACTGGGGTAGGCATCTTTTATTTTTTAAGACGGAATCTCGCTCTGTCGCCCAGGCTGGAGTGCAGTGGCGTGATCTCCGCTCACTGCAAGCTCTGCCTCCTGGGTTCATGCCATTTTCCTGCCTCAGCCTCCCAGGTAGCTGGGATTACAGGTGTCTGCCACCACGCCTGGCTAATTTTTTGAATTTTTAGTAGAGATGGGGTTTCACCATATTAGCCAGGATGGTCTCGATCTCCTGACATCGTGATCCGCCCACCTCAGCCTCCCAAAGTCATGGGATTACAGGCGTGAGCCACTGCGCCCGGCAAGGGTAGGCATCTTTAAAAGAATTACTGTGACTTTATAGCCCCTCTCTGGAGAATGTTGATATATCACACTTCGAAACTGGAGCAATTTGTCCATTTTTATTCATGAATGCTTTTTAAAATTTCATATTGACACCATACTTTTCTGTTTAGCTTGCACTTTGCGGGTAACAATACTAATTAAGACGTTTTTCTAATGTGTGAGACAGATTTTGTTTTCTATTTGTGCATAGATGGATAATAGAAAAACATTGATTTATATCAGTAATCTTAAAAACTGAGCACAATTAATACTGGGGCACGATGAAAACAGATCATCAACATGGGGCATAACAAGTAAAATAAGTGCAATGGCGATGCTCTTTGTCATTTTGAATATGAAGAATAGTACATACTTCTAGTTCTATTTTGACTTTTAATATATTCGTGGAATAGATACTGCTCACCTTTGCCAGTTTAAGTTGGGTAGTGATTCTCCATACTTTCATAGTACTGTAAGCATAGTTTTTCATAGCTCTCTTCCTATCACTTGGAATCAAATATTTAATTTGTGTTATTTCTCAGTTCATAGAACTTATTATAACCTGATCTTTTTAGCTCTTTATAGTTGTCATTAAATAACTTGCACATACTTAAGTGTATAATTTGATGATTTCTGGCATATTTCCATAAAAAGATACTGGCAATTAAGACTATGAATACACTCCTCACTCTCCAAGAGTTTCTGCATGCCTATTTTAAATTCAACTCTTCTTGTAACAGCATCTCCTCAGGCATCCACTGACTTTCATAGACTAGGTTGCATTTTCCAGAAATAATATAAATGGTGTCATACAATTAAGTACTCTGTTTTGTCTGATTCCTTTCCTTCAACCTAATTATGTAATTATGTTGTGTGTGCATGTTAACATAATTTATTTTTATTGGTAAGTAGTATTCCACTCAATAGATTTGACAGTTGATCTGTTCTTTCACTGAAGGGCATTTGGTTGTTTTAATTTTCTATTAATTACAAATAAAGTTGCTATGAAGGCTTAGTTAAAATTCTTCATTCAAACATACACTTTGATTTCTCTTTGGCAAATAAATGTGACATCTCTGCATCACATGTTTGATGTATGTGCAACTTCTACAGATGTTGCTAAACTGCTTTCCAAAGCTGTAGTAGTATTTTATATTTTAATCAACAACGCAGAGATTTTCAGTTGCTGCATAACCTTGACAACATTTAGAATGGTCTTTTTAATTTTAGCCACTTCAGTAGGTATGTATTAAACATTCATTGTAGTTTAATTTGCATTTCCTGAATGATATTGAATGTCATTGCCTGTGCTTCTTTGCCATTTTTGTGTCTTCTGTGAAGTGTCTGTTCAAATATTTTGCCTACTTTCCTATTTGATAGTTTTTCTTTTTAATATTGAGTCATAATATCAATATGTTCTTTAATATTCATGATGGAATTTTTTTCTAAATAGAAGCTTGATATTTTCTTATTGTCTGCGGCTTGCCTTTTTAATTTCCTATAAGTGTTATCTGAATAGTAAACTTTTCAAATTTTATAAAGTCAAATTTAATTTATATTTTTAGTTCATGCTTCAAAATGTAGAAATTATTGTCAAAGTGTAGGTTACAAAAAAAATCGTTCTGTGTTTTCTTCTAGCAACTGTACAATTTCAACTTATACAGTTAGCTATATGGTCTATTTCAAATTAAGTTATGTATATACTAAGGGTTACACTTCATTATTTATTTAATTTTTACATACAGATAGCAAGTTGTTTCAGTACCATTTGCTGAAAAGGATAACCTTTTGCTACTGAATTGCCATGGAACTTTGATAAACATCAATTGACGATATATATGGGCCTATAGCTAGTTTCTGTAATCTAATTTATCTTGGTGTGTATTTTTATGCCAATATCATACTTTCTCAATTTGTTCAGTTCTAAAATAAATCCTAAAATCTGGTAGCACACATCCTTCAAGTACGGTCTTTTTCAAACTTGTTTTGGCTACTCTGGGTCTTTTGCATTTTTAGATAAACTTGAGTTTGCATTTCCAAATAAAATTCAGCAGACGAAAGCCTGCTGGCTTATGAGTGGGGCTGGTTTCAGTATACAGAACAGCTGGAGATAACTGGCATATTAACAACATTGAGCCTTCTAATTTGTAAATATTTTATACCATTCTGTTATTTATGCCTTCTTCAGTTTATCTTGGCAATGTTTTGTAGTTTTCAGTTTACAGGTCTGGTGTATCTATCATTTATAAAATTTGTCCCTCATTTATTTATTTATTATAAATTGTATTGCTTTTTTAAAATTTGTTTTAAATTGTCTATTTCTAGCATATAGAAATATAACTAACTGGTAGACAATTATGTCACCCTCAAATAAAGACACTTATTTCTCATTTTTAAAGTGGATGTTCTATCTATTGCTTTTTTGCACTCATCAGAACCTTCAGTGTTATGCTTACTACAAGTGTTTACTATAAGTGTTGAGAACAGATGTTCCTGCCTCATTTTTAATTTAGCAGCAAGGCATTCAAATTCTCACCATTAAATACAATGCTACCTGTAGATTTTTTTGAGATGTACTTTATCATTTTGAGGAAGATCTTTTCGATTCTTATTTTGCTAGGAGTTTTTATCAAGACAGGAGGTTATATTTTAGACAAATGTATTTTTTAATCTCTTAAGATAATCACATGGCTTTTATTTGTATTTTTATATATGAAGAATACCATTAATTTCTAATTGTTGAGCCAATTTTAAATACATAGGATAAATCCTACTTGGTTAGGAGAAATTACTATTTTATATCTTGTTCAATTTGATTTGTTAAAATCTTGTTAATGAGAGTTTGTGCCTGTTATGGGCTGAAATGAGCCCTTCCCCCCCTCCAAATGTTATATGTTGACATCTTAACCTCGAGAATGTAATTGTATTTGAAAATAAAGTCTTTAAGCAGGTAAATAAAGTTAAGTTAGATCACTGAGAGTGGGCCTTAATCCAATATGACTGGTGTTTTTATAAGAAGAGATTAAAACACTGATATGCAAAGAAGAAAGACTACGTGAAGACCTAGGGAGAAAATGGTCTTTTACAAACCAAGGAGACATGTCTCCAAAGAGACAAAGACCCTGCCAACACCTTGATCTCAGACTTCTAGTTTTCAGAACTGTGAGAAAATAATTTCCTGTTGTATATGTCACTCAGTCTGTGGCAAAAACAAGTTTTGTAAGGCTTCCCTAATAAACTGCTGTAGTAAATTGTTTGTTTTAGAGTTAGGATGAAGGATACTGGTATATAGTTTTATTTTCTTATAATGTTTTTGTACTAGTTTTTTTTATATGCCAAAAAAGTTACCAGAAATGCAGCAACTTAAAACAACATGCATTTATTACCTCACAATTTCCATAAGTCAGAAGTGAGCATGGCTTAGTTGCATCTTCTGCAATCTATAATTGTCAACCATTGTTGGTCTTTTATTTGAAGGCTTAAATGGACAAGGGTTCACTTCTGAGGTCATTCAGGTTGCTGACAAAATTCATTTTCTTGTAGTTGTTAGACACATTACCTTTGTCTTATTCTTTGATAAGAAGCAAGTCACTGGTCCTTTCCACACCCAAAGGGAGAAAATGAAAATCATGAGAACCACCTTAAAGTCTGTTCACTACTATATTTCTTGGATTTTGGTGTTAGAGTAATCCTGGCCTCATGCAATAAAACAGAAACTGCTTTCTCCTTTAAAACTTTTTATGCAAGCATTTGTATGAAACCAGTGTTAATCTTCCTTAAATGTTTGCCAGACTTCATGACTGATGGCATCATCTCGACCTGATGTTTTGTTTTATAATTTTTTGTATTACAAAATTCATGTTCCTTAGTGGATCTATTTAGGTTATCTATTTCACAGTGAGTAAGTATAAGCAGTTTGCACATTTAAAAAATATATTCATTTTACCAAATTTGTTTAATTCATTGTTATAATGTTTCTGATTATGAGTTTAATATCTGTAGTATGTGTAGTAATGTATTCTATTTCATTTCTGATACTGATAATTCATATTGTTGCAAGACTTTCCTTAGTCCAGCTAAAGACGGGGTTTTTGTCCACCCCATGGCCATGAAAATTCAGGCTCGCAGACAATTTGAATGGTAAGTAAGACAAGGTTTATTGGGTGAAAAGGAAAAATGGGGGAAACAGGCACTCTCACTAGGCCAAGGTCCCTGTTAGAGCACTACCTGCCTCGCTGTCCAAATCCTGGGTTCCACACAGGAAGAAAAGGGGCCAGGTTCCTCCCTGTTGCAAATGAGTGGACTTCTGTGTTTCCACCCCAGTGCACATTCCCAGTGCACAGGCTGTTGGAGATTCTCCGGGGACTCCCTCCCACCTAGCTGTCTTCTTCCCCCTCTAAAGAAGTACATCTAACTGCCATTAGAATAAGGATAAGGTTGAAGATCCATCTTAACTGCTCCTTCTGACAGGGGGCGCTGTTTTATAGAAACAAGTCAGAGCTCCCTCCTGGGCCTATTTAAGGGTTCCCAGCATATGTGGCCATCATCAGAGGCTCTGGTTGCATGATTGTTTAGAGTTTGATGGGGTGAAGGCAAGAACAGACAAACTGGGCTATTAGAAAACACATATCAAAATAAAACAAGGGGAAGAGTAAGGAAATCTCAAAAATTTCAAGGCCTTTCACCAGTTTGCACAGGGAGAGGGAGGCCAAAAGTCTGACAGGTAAGAAACTTTACCCTTTTGCCAGTATGTTGGGATTCTGGGTTCCCTTCCCCTGAGCCCAATCCTAAGTCAACCAGTTTAAGGTTTGGGAAATTAACTCTTTCCAGTTCAGAGGATGCATCTGAGGGGAGTGTCCTGTAGTACAGAGACGCAATTACCTATTAGGGAAGAGAGAACTGAAGAGGAGAGAAGAAAAGAGAAAGCATTTTTAAAGGAGTTCCAGGGGTTCAGGATGCATCTGAAAGGGGTACAGCTGAAGATGAACGGCCACCCATCTAGAAAGAGGGGAGCAGGCATCCCTGGGTTCCTTCTCTTCCCAGCAGATACTGGGTTATGTGAGGGAGAGAGGCAAGAGCATCCACTTTCCCTCTTCCATCCTTGCATCCCTGAGTTCCAGTGAACTGGGCAGGTCCCACCATGAGTGCCAAAGTGGTTTGCACCCATGAAGCATGGAAGGCCTAGAGAATAGGAATTATCCACTCTCACCTATGCTTCTATCCCCACTACCGTCAGTAGCCTTGGAGATCCCTAGACCTCATTTATGCCATGGATACTAATAGGGCCTTTATCCATTAAAGGGGAAGGTTGGCCTTGGCTTAATCGGCAGGAATTAGCTATGCTCACCTGCACTGTGCCTTTTAACTTCTGCTGTCATTTGCTTCTGGATCTCTTAGATCCAGTTTTCTTTCCTAGTGCTGTGACTCAAAGCTTGGAAGTGAGTTTGGAACAAAAATGTGTCTCAGGGGTTTGCATGGACTCCTTATTGTAGGCCAAATGCTAAGGTGAAACTGTGGAACTGAGAACTCCTCCAACAAGGGAGATAAAAGGATGTCTTGTGACACACCCAGATAACTGGTAGCTGCAGTTAAGCTTGCTAAGATTTGGGTGCGTGGTGCTTGACTTTGGTTAGCTCCCTTGGCCTTACTTTACGGAAAGGAAACTTCTGAGTGATGGACATCCTATTTATTGCAATTGCCTGACAGGATTTGCAGGATAATTGCTCAGAATTAGAATATCAATCCAGGTTTCCTCATTACCCATCCCTTTTGTTCTTTCTCAGCTGCAGGCAGAGATTGCTGGTTGGTTCACAGGAACAAGTAGCGTTAGTCTAAATGTAGATGAAAACTTAAATCATCTAGTGAGTTTAGAATTTAACAACAAATATATGATAATTTTTGAAACAGGATTTCTCTCTCTCCAGTCCTCATTTTTGTTAAGAAACAAATAATCATAGGACAGACTGGTTTGCTAAATAGACTTTAGTCTTATACTTGACCTGATTATGTGCATAAAGTGCAGCAAGAATACTTATTTTTACAAAGGCATTTTGGATTGGCTTTGATGGAACTCCACTCCCCAAGGAATCTCAGATAAAACCTTTTTAAAGCCCAGCCCACCCATGGGTTTATCCTCAAATACCCATGAGTTGGGTGATCCTTTCCTCTTAAGGTCCCAAGATAAACTTGGAGCTCCTGGACCTGTTAGAAAGTGACATTCTTTACCGAACACATGTTAGGAACCCTGTACAGGGACTGCACAGACAAAGGTAAGAGGCCAATCTCCCCACAGGGCTTTTATCAGCTCTGCAAGTCAAGAGTGAATCCTTAAAGGGAAGCCTACCCTGCAGTCAAAGCCTTGGTAAAATACCTAGTTTTTCCAATTGTGTCCTGCTGCAAAAGAAAAAATGAATTCTTATTGCACTGATGCAAATGACTGTATTGCCATAAGTTGACAATACTCACAGATAGTTTCCAAACTCTAGAGGAACCAAGCAGAGAGAAATAATCTTGCTCCAAATTTGGATCATAGGAGTATATCTTAATTATTAAAGTCCATAAATAGTTTAAAATGTTTCCTTGACTGTGAAAAACAAAACAAAGATCAGCAATATTCCAAGCAAAAGTCCAAAAGGCTGCTTCAGCTTCTTGAGTTCAGTCCACTTAGTTAACTCTTGTTTTGCTTGATATTTGTGAACATTTCATCCCTTCACAAGTCCTGTATATTTTCCTTTATTCCAATGTTACATTCTCCAAAGTTATCGGAAACCTGATTGTCTTAAATACATTAGAAATTGTATTTGAGACACCTGTCAGAGTTCTATAGCTTATTATAAACCATCTTTTGCAAAGCATAAATCAAGACAATTGTCTGTGAATAGCAAAATGTTCAGGGTAAAGTGAGAAACACAATTTACAAAGAAGTTTGGTTATCTCCATGGTTTACAATAACTTAACAAAACATCCTTAATTGCGATTGATAACACATACTCAGGAATTAGAATTTTAGAAATCCCATACAATTTTGGAACAAATATTAGCATTATTCACAAAAACAGAACCTAAAGAAGATTGAACATAATTCTGGCAATCCTATGTACTTAAACATATCAGATAATCTTTTTTATCCTTCTTTCTGGACATTCCAGGGGCCCTTGGAAGTATCCAGAAAGCCAGGTTGGTCAGGAAAGACAATTTTGTAACTTAAGTTTGATTTGGGGAAGACTTTAAAATATATTTAAAGCATTTGATGTTATGAAACTGAATTCCAGGTTACCATAAATTATTGATTTTGCCAAAATGATGACTCAGAAATTTTAAAGAAGCAAAAACCTTTTATAACCCTTTATAAATTTTGCCAAAGAACAGATTAGTGTTCTAGGAATACCTTGTTGTGTGTTTATTTCAATCGTCAATTGATAGAAAAACCATATAATATCCTTTTAAATTTAGCTAATACATTCATATAGAGACCATTGTCTGCAAGATTAATTTCCACAATTCTTTCACCACTTCCTTGAACCTTCAGCCTTTTCCTATCTAATTTAAAACAATCCTTTAACCCTAGGCAAAAGTTTATATTTCCAAACCTTCTTATAACCTTTTACAACAAAAACAAAAACACACATTTTACTGTTCTTACACATCTTGCATGTAAATATGTTACTCTATTTAATTCTGTGCTAGCTGCAGCCAAGGTTTACCTTCTTAGTTAAGGGCGTGGTTAGTTCCATATGTCCCTGGGCCTTACCAGTTGTGAAGTCAGCAAATCAAATACTTTTGAAAACCCAAAAAGCAGTTTGCAACCTCAAAACACTTAGCAAACCTTGCATCTGACTTGCATAGTTTAGTTCACCCATTTACATTTTAAAGACACCTGCATTTTACCAATAATCTTTACGAGTGTTTTTATTTCTCAAACATTACAGTCACTTGAAGTGGAAGGTACCACAGCTTTTAACTTCCCTTTAAAAAGATCCAAGCGCTTGTCTGTCTTTAGACCAAATTAATTAGAGCTCTTTTGACTGACTTCAGGCACAATACACACACAGACAGACAGAAGAAAACCCAGTCACTGGGTGGGGCCCTTTAAGAGACAGGGCTAAGACAACCTACATATATCAAACCAGAAAGAATCTTATTCCCTAAGGCAGGATTGCAAAAGGAAGCCCTTCCAGGGAGTTATAAGCCATGCCCTCAGGATGTAATACAAGAAGGAGGCTTGATTTCATAACCAAAACTTTCCAGAGAATACAGTGATAGTTGTTGGGGGTCGCTAGTCTAGTACAACATCTTCTAAAAGAAAATGAGGCCGGGCGCGGTGGCTTAAGCCTGTAATCCCAGCACTTTGGGAGGCCGAGACGGGCGGATCACGAGGTCAGGAGATCGAGACCATCCTGGCTGACACGGTGAAACCCCGTCTCTACTAAAAAAAAATACGAAAACTTAGCCGGGCGAGGTGGCGGGCGCCTGTAGTCCCAGCTACTCGGGAGGCTGAGTCAGGAGAATGGCGTAAACCCGGGAGGTGGAGCTTGCAGTGAGCTGAGATCCGGCCACTGCACTCCAGCCTGGGCGACAGAGCGAGACTCCGTCTCAAAAAAAAAAAAAAAGAAAAAGAAAATGAAACTTGTAAAAGTTAACTACCCACAGGGTGGAGAGAAAAGAAAGTTTAAAAATACCTGGGGAAGAGCCTCTTACTCCGATGCCACTGATTCGTCCAAGATGGAGATTAGTTTAATTACCATCCAATGGAGTAGAACCCCTTGGCTGGGGAAGGCGAAGGCGGAGACGGAAAGCTGGCTGTGCCGGGGACCCTTGAGCCACGTGTCCCAGCCCCAGCATGGAGCAGGTAAGGACTGGGAGCTGCTGCTGGTTGGTCGGTCCCCATTAAGGGCCTTTCTCCCAACTCCCAGGAGCCACAGTAGTTGAAGGCATGTTTCCTCTAACCTCAGAAGTCCGAAGATGGAAAGGCTTAGAACCCACAGTGAGGGATTGTGAGTCCCCATTTCACTCACTACTTCTCGAGCCCCGACGTTGCACGCCAAAAATGTTGCAGGATTTTCCGTAGTTCGGCTAAGGACAGGGTCCTTGTCCATCCCATGGCCCCAGAAATTCAGGCTTGCAGACAATTTTAATGATGAGTAAGACTCTCAACTAGGCCAGAGTTCCTGCTGGAGTGCTTCCCGCCTAGCCCTGAGAATCCCAGGTTCCGCACAGGAAAAGGTGGGGCCTGCTCCTCACTACTGCAAAGGGCACGAACTTCCGTGTTTCCACCCCAGTGCACATTCCCACTGTGCAGGCCGCTTGGAGATTGTCTGAGGACGTGCTCCCACCTGGCTGTCTCAATATCATATGTCTTTTTCATTTTTTTTACTAGTCTGACTAGAAGTATAAAGATTTTACTAATCGTGTCAAAAATCTCATTTTTTTATTTCATTGTTTTATTATAAAATTTGTTTTCAAGTCTATTTTTTCCTTTGTTCATCTTTTTATCATTCCCTGTCTTCTGCTTACTTTGAGTTGCATTAACCCCTTTATTACAATACAATGACTTTATCCCTGAAAATATTATTTCTGAAACCGTTTAAAATCAGATATTCATTGACCACTCAGCTGTTACTGGTTTAGAATTATTGTATCTTTTGCCATTCTATCACTTTTAAACTATTTGTGGTTTTATATTCAAAGTGTTTTTTGTGGCCACCATATACTTGGATATTTATGTTTTAATCCAGTGTAACAATCTCGGACTCTTATTGAAAAGATTAGAAATTTTAAATTTAATTTTATTATTGATAAGTCTGTGGTGAGTTTATCCTTGTTAAGTATTCGTTTTATATTTGTTCCATAATCTATTTTAACTACTTTTTTCTCCTTATCTTAGTGCATTATTTATATATGATTCAAGTCTGTCCTATTTTTATTAAGTATATCAAATATATTTTTCACTTACACAAGAAATTTCCTACCACTTAACATATAGTCCATTTTGGAATACTGTACAACTTTACCCAAGAACCAAACATGTCCATTTTCTCTTGCCTATTCTATGCACTGCTGTTTTATTTATACCTATGTAATAAATAATCTCACAGTACATTGTCATTATGTTTACTTTGACAATTATCATTGAAAGTGATGTAAAAAACAATAACAAAAGTATCTTGATTTACCCACATTTTTACCTTTTTCTAATCCTTATATTGGAAATATATTTTTGCTAGAAATGGAATTTTACATTAACTTCACACTCTACCCCCATTTCAGGAATTTAATTGTGTTGTTTCAGTTTCTTGCTCACAGTATTTTCATTACAAGTCTGCTGTAGTTGATAATCTTTCTCCATTATAGGTAATGTAACTTAATTTATCTGGCTGCTTTTTTGTTTGTTTGTTTTGTTTTCTGAGACAGATTTTCCCTCTTGTTGCCTAGGCTGTAGTGCAGTGGCACAATCTCAGCTCACTGCAGCCTCTGCCTCCCAGGTTCAAGGGATTCTCCTAACTCAGTCTCCCAAGTAGCTGGGATTACAGTCGCTTGCCTCTACGCCTGGCTAATTTTTGTATTTTTAGTAGAGACGTAGTTTCACTCTCTGGCTGCTTTTAAAACTTTCTCTTTTTTACTTTACTTTTTTTTTTTTTTAATTTAATTATAATGGACATTAGTATAGCCTTCTCTATTCGTTTTCGTTTGCAATTGTTAAGTTCTTAGATACAAAGATTTTTGTTTTTACCACATTTGAAAACATATTTATTCTTCCAATATTTTGTCCCCTTTCCTATTTCAGTGATGATAATTTTAATAAAATAGTACACTTGAAATTGGACCACAGTTCACTGATGCTTTGCTCTTATTTTCAGTCTTTTCTCTCCTTTCTTGGGCAGTTTTTATTGTGTCTTCAAGCTCATTAATTTCATTTTTGCAGTATTTAATCTCCTTTGATGTGTATTAGTCCTATTAAATGTGTCTTTCCTGTCAGAAATTTTTTTTTTTTATCTTAACAAGTTCGATGTCTTTTATCTACTTAGAGACATCATCAAAACTTAAGTTTGAATTTTTTCTTCTCAAGGTACAAATGATTATATCTAACTTTTTTGAACACATAGAATATAGCTTTATTAACTCTTTTATTGTCCCTGTTCACTAAATCTATTGTTTTTGTCATTTCTGGGTTTGTTTCTATTGACGTGTTTGTATTATCATTACAGATTGTATTTTCTTCTTCTTTGTATTCATAATAAATTTGGGGGGATGCTAGATAGGTGAATTTTACCTTGTTTGTAGCTGGAT
Source organism: Theropithecus gelada (assembly GCF_003255815.1). Taxonomy (NCBI): domain Eukaryota; kingdom Metazoa; phylum Chordata; class Mammalia; order Primates; family Cercopithecidae; genus Theropithecus; species Theropithecus gelada. The sequence goes on along the minus strand of NC_037685.1, from coordinate 7,099,768 downwards.
TTTTTTGTATTCTCTCAAATATACTTGAGCTTTATTTCAGTAAGCAATTAAGTTACGTGGAATCCATTTTATCCTTTTTAATCTTGCCTCTAGTTATTGCTAGGCAAGACCAGAGCAGTCTTTACTGTTAAATTTTACTTTATACAGAGGAAAAGTTCTTCTGAATATTCTACCTGATGCCCGATGATTTTGAGTTTTCTTTCACTCTGGCTAGTGGGAACATGAAATATGTTTCACATTCTGCTATAATTTGAATGTCCCCTCCAAAACTCATGTTCACATTTAATTGCCATTGTAACAGTGTGGCACTGTTAAAGGTGGGACCTTTAAGAGGTGATTAGGTCATGAGAAGTCTGTCCTAATGAACATATTAATGCCTTTGTAAGGAAAGAGGGCTCCTGATAAAAGGATAGTTTTGGCCTCATTTCTCTCTGTTTCCCATGCTCACTTGCACTTCTGTCATGTTATGATGCAACAAGAAGGCCCTTTGATCTTAGATTTTCCAGCCTGGAGAACGATAAGCCAAATAAATCTTTTTTTCTATAAACAACCCAGTTTGTGGTATGTTGTTACAGCAGCAGAAAACATTCTAAGACATCTTTCTTTTTTCCCTAATACTTATTCTGATGTTTCATTTCCAGTGGTTGTTTCCTTGGCTTCAAGTGATTTCCTCTTGCAGGTACTAATCAGGACTCAATTTAAATAACAAATGAGTCGTGTGCAGATCTCTGGACCTCTCTGTCTTTGAAATTCTTGCCGCATAGTGATGCTTTCTTTACTTCTCTAGTCTGTTCTGCAAATTCTAACTGACTTAGCTTCCCTGAATTCTGAACTCTGTCCTCAACTCAGGGAGCCTTCCGGACTCTGTTGGATTCCCTCTAGGAAGAAACATGGAATAACACTAGGAATTTCTCTTGTTAAGGATCAATGTTAACGATTTTTAATAAAAGAACATAATGTATTTTTTTTCCTGTGTTTTCTCATGTTTAAAGTGGGAAGATACATCTAGTAGTTCATGACATTCCATCATGATCAGCAGTAAATTCAACAGATAATTAATAATTGTCAATGTTGTGCATCATTCCATATTGCAAATGTAAAATAAAGACCTGGAATCGAGAGAGTTCATATAAACCTGATGATTCAGTACAATTAAACGTAGTATCAGTCTAAGTCCAAAAAATTACTGGAAAGTGACAATCAAGGATAAAACCAACTACAGGGTGAAAAGTTAAAAGCCATAATAAGCCTGTTAATTCTAACATAGTAAGAAAATAACAGAGTAGAACCAGAGAAAAGTCTACGTAAGCAGTAGGTTAGTAGGCAGAACAATGTCAAAGACATGACTTACAAAAAAGAGCATTGCCAGACTCACTTCTTTCCAAAGTCCAACTGAAATGTCAAAGATATATAAAGAGAAAGATATATAATACAAGGTCAAGTATTAAAGCAAAATAACCATGCAAGTTCATGTGAAGCAACAGCATAAAATTCAAAGAGTCAAGACTTTTATATGACACCTGTGGAAGCAAGAATAATTCCAGAGTGACAAATTGTGACAATGTAGATTTTATGAACATCTGGCTGAGGTGAGACTAGGTGAATAGTGTCAAAAATCTGCAACTGAAAGGTAGCACCTGACTTAATAGGAAATTGGTTTGCTTAATTTTAATGTTCATATTCAATTTTTGCTTTTGTCATGCTTAGATCATTTAAAAAATAATGATATAAAAATAAATAATATATGTGGAAAATAACTCAAAAAAATCACTTTAGTTTTATTTTCCATTTATTAGGAAGCAAAATGAGTTACCTAAAATTTTTCATCTGTAAAAATATTCAGCAAATTTCACATCTTTTCACATAATTTTAGTTACTACATTTAACTGAATATGTTTGAATATATGTCATTATTTATTGGGAACAAAACATACAATGCATTTCTTTTATTCCATTTACTTTTGCTGATGTGAAATTGCAGAATTAGAACTTATCCTGAAAATGGCAGGGAAATAAAAGTTGGATATGAACCAGTGTGATACATTTTAATAAGAAAGCAAAATTAGGTTAAAATGCTCTAGCATTTTCAGTAATTAGGGCTATAGAAGTAAGATCTCAAAGGAAAGTGTTTTGAATGAGAGAGGAAAGGAAAATTTATGAGCACAGAAAATATGTAGGCTTTTGTTTTCTTATAACTATTAGGAGTACAATTCTTAGCAAAAGAGCAAAGTGTATCTTAATATTTAAATAATTTTGAAATAGTTTTATTTTTATTCTTTTTTTGTGTTTAATCAACACATTTTCATTAATATCCTACTATATGCTATGAATCATGCTAAGTGCTGGGGACATACAGGGAACAATTAAAATATCCAGATCAATCAGAAGGGAGCTCTGGGAACTCTTAGGCAGGAGGGAGTCCAGTCAAATCCCTCCCAGCTCTCAGGCCACACTTGGTGAATGGGCTTAGTTTGGGTGATTCTCACATTGCCTTACAGTAAGCCAATGAGGTTGCAATGAGCCGAGATTGTGCCACTGCACTCCAGCCTGGTGATAGAGCTAGACACTGTCTCAAAAAAAAAAAAAAAGAGAGAGAGTTAAAGGCATTGTCATGCTTCACCCAGACACTCCCAGATCCCATTTTCTGTTTATGTGTGCCCACTCCTCTAACTTTGGAGGGCATTTGCTTCCAACAGTGCATTCCTATGGCTCACTGTGGAGGATTGCCTATGAACCTTTAGAGTATCTGTCCCACGCCCACAAATGCAGAGAGCTAGAAGTTTCTAGTTGTTTTTGTCCCTGAGAATATGAAAGTCAGCTCCCTTTGCTCAGTGGAAGACAACTCTAAAGCATAAATTTCTGCAGCTAAAGTCACACTGAAACCAGACTCATCTTGTCATTTCATTCTGTCCTAACTTCTCTCTTATCCTTAACAGGATTTTCATACTCTCTTACCAGATTCTTGTAATATATCACTTGTACATGAGTCCCTGTCTCAGGATCTGCTTTTGTGGCATTCAGCCTAAGTCAGTAAAAAATTCTAACCACATTGTTATTGGTGTAGACCTAAGGAGTTGTTACTAAGCGAGGGCACATTCTCCCCTGGGCAGTGCCCAAGACGATGTTAACATTTTTCTTTTTGCTTCTCCATTGTCCTGTGCTTTAAAGGTGACCTAATCACTGCTATTCAAAAAGGGAAAAAAAAAAGGTTTTTTTCTGAAGAAGTTAATAGACTTCATCATTTATAGTCAAGTTTTACTGGTTTGGTAGTCACTCTACACAAATTGAATTTAATCTATTTGCTTTCAACCACATATTACTTTCAAATTTTCTAGATGAGACTCCATAGAATCCTTTAAACAAAGAACAAAAAGTAATGACATGGATGTAATTTTATATAAATGAGTAATCTTGGCTATTATTACAATTAGAGGTGCTTAATAAGAAAAATTACTACATAGGTAGCAATTAGTGATTTGAGATACTTTAATAAATCTTTAAACTCCTGAGTAATGAAAATATTTCACAAAATATCTTGAAAGATAATATGCTAACTTGAAGATTCATTGGATTGAGAACTCTTGTTTTTGATAAGACTATAAAAACACTTCTAATAAATCAAGGTGATTTTTAAATTATTGGCCTAGACATTTCTAATAAGTTAGGTACTATTATTCACATTTTTAAAGAGGTAACTGAAACCCAAAAAATTCCAGGTTATTCAAGGGTAAGTGATAATAAAGAAACTAATGAAGTCTTAAGTATATGAATTTGATACCTAAAGTCAATGCTGTTTCAACAGCAGTGAAATTTAAAAATTACTTAAGCAAAAACCTAAGCAACATAGATAAAACTTTTGCTTGTAATGTCCAGATAATTGAGGGAAAAATCAGCATTACATTTTCTTCCAGTAATCTGGATAATTTTACATTTGCATCAGGTATGCATCTCAATGGCAATATCAAGGGCATGTGGCATAGCGTATTTGAAAAGCAATACTTATAAGCATTACTTATATAGTGTATTAAGTATTTATAAGCAATATTTAAATAAAATATAAATCCAAGTATTCAACTTCAAGGTTGTGAACAAAGTTCTAATATCCAGCACCTAAAAGGAAGTTAAACAAATGTATAAGATAAAAACAAACAACCTCATTAAAAAGTGGGCAAAGGACATGAACAGACACCTTTCAAAATAAGACATCTATACAGCCAACGAGCATTAAAAACAAAAAAAAAAAAGAAAGAAAACTCAGTGTCACTGATCATTAGAGAAATGCAAATTGAAAGATACCCACTTCACACCAGTCAGAATGGCTATTATTAAAAAGTCAAAAAATAACAGGTGCTGGTGAGGTTGTGGAGAAAAGAGAATACTTATACACTGTTGATGGGAGTGTAAAATAGTTAAAACATTGTGGAAGAGAGTGTGGCGATTCCTCAAAGACCTAAGGTCACAAATATCATTCAACCCAGCAATACCATTACTGGGTATATACCCAGAGTGATTGAAATCATTCTACCATAAAGACACATGGGATGCAAACATTCGTTGCAGCACTACTCACAATAGTAAAGACATGGAATCAACCTAAATGTACATCAATGACAGATTGGATAAAGAAAATGTGGTACATATACAATACAGAAAGAATACTATGCAGCCATAAAAACGAATGTGATTATGTCTTTTGTGGGAACATGGATGGAGCTGGAGGCTATCCATGTTCAGCAAACTATTATAGGAACAGTCAAACAAATACCACGTGTTCTCACATACAAGTGGAAGGTAAATGATGGGAGCTCAGGAACATAAAGAAGAAAACAACAGACACTGGGGACTACTTGTGGGTGGAGGGTAGGAAGAGGGAGAGAAGCAGAAAATATAAAAATTGGGTAGTAGCCTTAATACCTGGGTGATAAAATAATCTGTATAACAAGCCCAAGTTACATGAGTTTACCTATATAACAAACCTTCACATGTACTCCCAAAACTGAAATAAAAGTTTTTTAAAAAAAGAAAATAATTTACACCATTACAAAGGGATTTTTAAATTCTCTCTCTACTCTGTAGGTTTTCAAAACAGTAAGGTTATAGTTAGAGTCAAACTCTAGGAGGTCCATCAGTCAATCATTTGTTCACTGAAGTTTCATCAGGAAACTTACCATCTCACCTTTAGGATACAAGCAGGTAAAGTAGCCCTGCTGCTCACATGCCATACTAAGTAACCAGATTGTTGCTAGTGAGACTTGGTGGTTAGTGTCTAGAATATAACTTACTTGATTAGGCATCCATTCCCTTTGTTCTCTTGGGATCTACCATGCATAATGATACATAGTGAATTTCTTTTTGGACATGCCAACTCTATTAGATTCCTAGGCCTGCCGTAACAAAATACCATATGTAGGGTGACTTAGAACAACAGAAATGTATTTTCTCAGAGTTCTGGAGGCTAGAAGTCTGAAACCATGGTGTCAGAATGTTTGGTTCTTTCTGAATGTTCAGAATCTATCCCATCCCTCTCTTACCATCTGGTGATGGTTGCCAATCTCTTCTGTACCTTGACTTGTAGATACATCGTTCCAATCTTGTCTCCATTTTCACACAGTCTTCTTTACTTTTACCTCTTCTCCTCTCCTCTTCTGCTAAAGACAGAAATCAAGGATGATGAATTGGGCTGATATTGGATTAATGCTCACCCTAATGACCTCTTCTTAATATGATTACATCTGCAAAGACTCTATTTCCAAATTAGCTCACATTTACAGATACTGGTGGTTATAACTTCAATATGTTGCTCTAGGGTACACAATTCAACCCATAATTACAACTTTCAGAGTTCTTCCCATTTGTAAATCAGACATCTTTCTCTTTTTCCTTTTCTGAAAGGCACTTCTATCTACACTCCTACACTCCCCCTCCTCGTCAATGGATACTTGTATTATTGTTTTAACAAACTCAGATTTTGCAAAAACAAGAAAACAGTATATAGAAGTAACAAATTTAGACAGGTAATGAGGATAAGAAAATAATTTTGAGATTTTTTTGATAATTTTTTATAAGGGATTATTCTAACTGCCAAGATTATTGAAGTCTTAAAAAAAGACTAAATATTTCCACAAAGAACCTATGATATAGCTGCTAATTTAAGTAAAAATGGAAATTATATGAAATAATAGCTAAGGGGGAAAACAGAGGCATGTAAGCCATACCATGGGGCAGGGAATTGCAAGTTCAAGGAAGAAGGTGACATTTGAGCCAAGTCCGAAGAGATGGGGGAATAATCTTTGTGGATATCTGGAGGAAGTTTAAAGGTCTTGAGGATGGAATGTACCTACAAAGTTTTTGGAATATCAAAGGGGCCAATATGGATTGAGCAAAGTGAGTTAGAGAGGACATGAGATAAAATAGGAGGTAAACAGTTATCTAGGTAACTGTCACTTGATTTTTTCTGAGTTGGCAGGCTAGCAATGGTCTTTGATCATAGAAGTAATAGATCTTTATTATTTATTTATTCTTTTTTCTTTCTTTCTTTCTTTCTTTTTGGGATGGAGTCTTGCTCTGTCACCCAGTGTGAAGTGCAGTGGCGCAATCTCAACTCACTGTAACCTCTGCCTCCCGGGTTTAGCGATTCTCCTGCCTCAGCCTCCTGAGTAGCTGGGACTACAGGTGCGTGCCACTAAGCCCAGTTAATTTTTTTTTTTTTTTTGTATTTTGTGGTAGATACGGGCTTTCACGATGTTGGCCAGGCTGATCTCGAACTCCTGACCTCGTGATCTGCTCTTCTCAGCCTCCCAAAGTGCCTGGATTACAGGCGTGAGCCACTGCGCCTGGCCAATAGATCTTTATTTTATAGAAAAGGAGGCTTTATCTGACTACTGTGATGAGGATAAATGTTAGTGAGAGGAGGAGAAGCATTAAGGTCTGTTAGAAAGCTATTGCAGTGATCCCTATGAGAGATTATGGAGGTTTACATCAGGTATAGTAGTAGAGATAATAAGAGGTTATAAGGTCTAAACTGCCCTGAAGGAGAGACAAAGGGATTTGTGAAAGATTAGATTTGTGATGTGAGAAGAAGAGAGAAGTGAAGGAAAATTTTAATGTTCTTGGCTTGCACAACCTAAAGATGTGGTTGACATTATACAAAATTAAAGGTTGTGAAAGGGATAGGCTTAGAGGAGAAAAAAAGTAGTTTCATTTTTGACATGTTAAGTTTGCTATGACAATTTTACTTTCAAGTGAAGGTTTCAAGCAGTTGGATGAGTGTGAAGTTAAAAGAGAAATTTCTGGGATGTACATGTAAATGTGCTACTGTCAGTGTCTATAGATAATTAAAATCATATTACTAAGAGAAATAGTCAAAGGACTGTAAGTAGAAAGCAATGGGAAATGTTTCAGTGCCAACCTTTTTAATTTTAAGGGCTGGATTCTCAGCAGACTGCAAAGATGAGGAGAAATCTGCAAAAGATACTGAGAAGAAACATCCAGTGTGGGAGAACAAAAATCATCATGGCATTGTTTTAGAAACTGAGCAAAGAAAGAGCTTCCAACTGAAGGAGAAGGTGATCAAAAGCGTCCAATATTGGTTATAGATAATGTAAAATGAGACCTATGAATTAACTATTGAGTTAAGCACATTTACAGTTAAACTTTAACAGAAGCAGATGAGTGATAATCAGAATAGAATGGGAGAAGTGCAATTTGAAATAACAAATATAAGCAATATTTTCCAGGAGTCTTGCTGCAAAGAATTGTGTAGTAGAAAAAAGGGATTGATGTCAGTAAAAGGTCTATTTTCATTATAATCTAACAATTTGGCTTGCTTTTTAATCTAACAATTTAGTTTACTGTAGTTTCATGAATGCTGGTAGAAAACTCAAGACAACTGGGTCAGAGATGAAAGTTTATTATTTACAGCACTAGCCAGAAGTAGCCAGAGTTTTAGCATTTTAATGTCTTTTCTGTGAACCCCAACTTCCATATGCAGTGGGATGAGTTACGGAAGAATATGCCTCAGTTTGGGAAACTTTTTATCTACCCTTAGCCTGAAAAGCCAAGGATAGAAAAAGGTTAATGGAAACTACTCTCTTAAGAGGAGCAATGGCTTTCATTCAAGTGATGAGGCCACCAAAGAGGCCCCTGAGGGAGATGTACTCTGTGGAATAAATACCCTGACATTCACTTGAGTTTTTTGGTACTAGGATGAAAGAAAGTTCTTCCTTAGCTTAGCAGGAAACACTAATTCTATTGTCTATGGCTGATTCCTATACAAATATCATTGAAAAGATCATCTGAAACCAAGAATAGTTAGTACCTCTCTTTGCAAGATGTGCGCAAATGTAATCGACCCATGAAGAATATCTCCCTACAATTAGTAGAGGATTTTTCTTCATTAACAATTTAGCTCTATCTTAGTATGTCCGTGAAAAGGATTAAATTCCAGGTAAAATTTATGCAGAAAAAAAAAAAGTATGGTTTTTAGAGTGATATGCTTGAGTAGACACTAATACTGTACATGAAATCTAATGTACAAATGAATAATTTGGCTTAGATTATCAATTGTGATTTAAAAAGGCAGAGCATATAGATTTATGCTGGTAAGGGGATATTTGTGAGACTGGGAGCTAAGGAAAGCTCTCTTTGATTGCTCCTATTTTCTCAGTGAAATTAAGTAAACAGCTGAAAATGAAGATTGGACATAAGGCGTAAGAAATTTTGGAGAAAAGAGAAGATATAAAAGGGTTATCCAGAAAATGCAGAGATAAAGTAAGAGTATCTAATAGCATTTAGAGAAGACATGGCTATGGCTGAGTTACTGGGTTAGATACCTTCCATTTGTATTCTTGGTTCCTCTGCACCTTAATCATGCTTTTTGCCTATATAGATTATATCCCTTGCTTTAGACTTCCAGTTGGATTCCACCAATGGGAAGCCACTGCAGGAGAAGGGAGGAACAGAGAAAGTTAGACTGTTTATTCCACAGAGTACATCTCCCTCAGGGGCCACTTTGGTGGCCTTGTCGCTAAAATAAACACCACTGTTCCTCTTAAGATGGACTTTTCTTCATATAGTTTCCATTAAACTTTCTCTGCTCTTGAGTTTTCAAGCTTAGGGTTGGTGAGAAGTTTGCTACCACTAGTCCTAAACTACTGCATGGTCCTTTGTGAGTACCATACACTCTATATAAACCTTTAAAAGTTTTATTTTGGCCGAAAAAATAATGATACACAGCATCCTTATATATCAGTGTGTGATCTCTTTCCTGCTGGAATCTGAATAATATAACTATAGATGCTATTTACTTGACATTTTATTTATCAAGTACATTTATAGAGATTCTTTAATGGTGGAGTAAGTCCAATTATGTTAGACTTAGTAGACACCTAATGTCAAATCAGGTTAATCTGCCATGCTCCCTGTTGACATACCCAATTCTTTCTAGTTGTTCTATATGTCCTAATATGTTTAGTGTCCTCTTCAGACAACTGCTTCTTCAAACTCGTTACAGAATTTATGTTAGGAACAGCCTGGTAGCCGAAGTCCCCTGAGAAATTTGATAATTTCACCAACTGCCTTCTCACCCTATCTAAGCCATGACAACTTCCTTTGATTCTAACTAAAATAGATTTATTTTTCTTATAACTCTCAAGAGTTATTTTTAAAACTTTTGTCGTGTGAAAATATTTTAATCAAATTTAACTTTTGCTATCTAATGTCTTAAATCCCTTCTTGCATTCCTCTTAATTGATCCTTTTTCTTGTACGTTCCAATCTTATTCTTTTTATTCTTCATCATTATCCTTCAAGATTCTATCTGGAAGTCATGCTGAGTTTCAAAATGGTAATTTCTTTGATTTGTATTCTGGAACCAAATCTTCTTAACCCTGTTTATTTGTATGTATAGTCAACTTCTAGATACCTTTGTTTTCCTTCTCCATTAACATATATAATATTTTTCTTAAAACATTTTTGTAAAAATTAAATATAATAATATATGTAAAAAATATTAGTGTATTAGCCCATTTTCACATTGCTATAAAAAATACCCTGAGACTGGGCAATTTATAAAGAAAAGCGGTTTGATTGACTCACAGTTCCACATTACTAGGGAAGCCTCAGGAAACTCAGAATCATGGTGGAAGGGGAAGCAGGCATGTCTTACATGGTGGTGGGTAAGAGAGAGTGTGTGAAGAAGGAACTGTCAAACACTTATAAAAGTGAATTCATGAGAACTCACTCACTATCATGAGAACAGCAGGGGGAACTGCCCCCATGATCCAGTAATCTCCCTCCCTCAACACATAGAAATTACAATTCAAGATGAGATTAAGGTGGGGACTCAGAGCCAAACCATACCAATTACCAAACGAGAATTCAATATATAATACGTTAGCCTCTTTTACTGTTCTGTCTGTTCCTCTTTTCATGGTGATCTATACAACTATACTTCTAACACCAGTATAATTTAAGAAGAACATTTATAAGATTTGTCATATTTTTACAAATACTATAAATGCATCACCACAGAGTTTTAAAAAATTTTAAAGAAGCCATGTTTATAATTAAAATATTATATTTATATTTTGTTACTAAAATTTTAAAATTTATTCATATGTGCTGGTGAGAGAGGAATAAGAGGATATTCTTACAACTAAGTAAGTATTTTAAGATGGTGGATATTTTAACTTCAAACCAGATATAGTGCTAGATTAAATTAAGAAGAACGATTTTTGATGAGATGAGAAAGAAAGCATTGTCAAAGATATGATTAAAGTATAATTCTATATATGTGAAAGAATACATTGCTTTGATTTGAATATGTATAAAAGAGAAACCAACAAATGTTGTCTTTTTTGTCTATCAGTGTTTAAGATAGCATGTCGTGGTTTCTTTTTAATACTATTCTATGCCAGATCATCCCACTGGACAAGCACCAGCTGAGCTTTTTCTGAAATAGCACAGCAACACAAGCCTTGAGTTCAAAAAACACTAGATCTCATTCTGCACAAGGGAGAAAAATCCTGAAGTATGGGATTCTATCCTGGTTTTCATACATTAAAAAATACTTCAAAATGAATACTTCTATTTATTACTGACACACAATGTGATGGACTCAAAATAAGGCTGTCTTATATGGATTATATGCGTAAATTGAATCTGTATGCTGAAATAGTCAGATTTAAAATGAAGACATTACTTTTTCTCCACAATACTTTCAGAGGAAAAGCTTTTAGTATCTCAGACTCTAAAAAACAAAGCATTTATACTGTACAAATAAAATGATAATTTTCTTCAGTTTATGTCCTTTCATAATATTAGAAGGACTTAAGGAAATATTCATAAAATGGAATCAAACATGTTCAATTCAGTTAACATTATTGACTTATCATTAATCTTGAAGTTCTATTTCAGAAACTAGAAAGTTATGACTAATTGAACATTTTGAAAAGGATGTAGAAAGTTATATGTGATGCCACAAAGAGAGTTCTTGGGAACTTAGAGACAATAGTACGAAAATCTTCATAAAAAGGTGCAAATTCACAGTAAATACAAAAATAATTTTTAAAATAATTATTTTATTAAAGCTATAAAACTTTATAAAGCTATGTATATTAACAACTTAACAATATCTGTGATGTTCACTTTATCACATCAGAATATAATCTATGATCCTGACTTTCTATTATTGACCAAAATGATTTTTGAATTCTTACAGTATGAAAGACATTACTTTTTTCTGTCTTTACTTGATCTTCAAATGGACAAATTTATTAGGTGCCATTGATTTTCCAGGAAAGTAGGTTTTCTATAGTTAAATATTTAATTAAGCTTAAAATACAAGACTATAATTTTGTACTTTTTTTTTTTTTTTTTTGGCGATGGAGTTTCGCTTTTGTTGCCTAGGCTAGAGTGCGATGGTGCAATCTCGGCTCATGGAAACCTCTGCCCAGTTTCAAGCAATTCTCCTGCCTCAGCCTCCCAAGTAACTGGGATTACAGGCACGTGCCACCACACCTAATTTTTGTATTTTTAATAGAGACGGGGTATCTCCATGTTGGCCAAGCTGGTCTCGAACTCCTGACCTCAGGTGATCCACCCGCCTCGGCCTCCCAAAGTGCTGGGATTACAGGCATGAGCCACTGGGCCCAGCCTACAATTTTTTAAAGTTGAGGCATTCTACTGCCTCTATCTGGCTGTGTGACAATGTGCATGACACTCAGTTAGAAAGGCTTTAATTCATTAATTTATAAAATTGGAGGGGTGGTTTACATTATCTCTAAAGTCTATTTTATTTAAAGAAGATAAAAATAAAGAGAGAGGGAACTAGTTAAACTATTTTGTAGAAACTTATAGTTGTAATATGGATTTTGACAAAGGTATTAATATTGAAGCACACTGCAGGTATCACAAATTTTCTTACTGATGGACAATTTTTGACAAAGTCATCACAATCCAATGAAAAAGCTACTCAAAAACTTACACTCAAATTTTTGGAAAGATTGTTGATTTTCTGAAATTAATTCAGTAAAACATTTTTTTTTTTTTTTTTGGTTTTTTTTTTTTTTTTTTTTTTTTTTTTAAATTTAGTTATTATTATTATACTGTAAGTTGTAGGGTACATGTGCATAACGTGCAGGTTTGTTACATATGTATACTTGTGCCTTGTTGCTGTGCTGCACCCATCAACTCGTCATTTACATCAGGTATAACTCCCAATGCAATCCCTCCCCCCCCCCCCCTCCCCATGATAGGCCCCGGTGTGTGATGTTCCCCTTCCCGAGTCCAAGTGATCTCATTGTTCAGTTCCCACCTATGAGTGAGAACATGCGGTGTTTGGTTTTCTGTTCTTGTGATAGTTTGCTAAGAATGATGGATTCCAGCTGCATCCATGTCCATACAAAGGACACAAACTCATCCTTTTTTATGGCTGCATAGTATTCCATGGTGTATATATGCCACATTTTCTTAATCCAATCTGTCACTGATGGACATTTGGGTTGATTCCAAGTCTTTGCTATTGTGAATAGTGCTGCAATAAACATACGTGTGCATGTGTCTTTATAGCAGCATAATTTATAATCCTTTGGGTATATACCCAGTAATGGGATGGCTGGGTCATATGGTACATCTAGTTCTAGATCCTTGAGGAATCGCCATACTGTTTTCCATAATGGTTGAACTAGTTTACAATCCCACCAACAGTGTAAAAGTGTTCCTATTTCTCCACATCCTCTCCAGCACCTGTTGTTTCCTGACTTTTGAATGATCGCCATTCTAACTGGTGTGAGATGGTATCTCATTGTGGTTTTGATTTGCATTTCTCTGATGGCCAGTGATGATGAGCATTTTTTCATGTGTTTGTTGGCTGTATGAATGTCTTCTTTTGAGAAATGTCTATTCATATCCTTTGCCCACTTTTTGATGGGGTTGTTTGTTTTTTTCTTGTAAATTTGTTTGAGTTCTTTGTAGGTTCTGGATATTAGCCCTTTGTCAGATGAGTAGATTGCAAAAATTTTCTCCCATTCTGTAGGTTGCCTGTTCACTCTGATGGTAGTTTCTTTTGCTGTGCAGAAGCTCTTTAGTTTAATGAGATCCCATTTGTCAATTTTGGCTTTTGCTGCCGTTGCTTTTGGTGTTTTAGACATGAAGTCTTTGCCCATGCCTATGTCCTGAATGGTACTACCTAGATTTTCCTCTAGGATTTTTATGGTATTAGGTCTAACATTTAAGTCTCTAATCCATCTTGAATTAATTTTCGTATAAGGAGTAAGGAAAGGATCCAGTTTCAGCTTTCTACTTATGGCTAGCCAATTTTCCCAGCACCATTTATTAAATAGGGAATCCTTTCCCCATTTCTTGTTTCTCTCAGGTTTGTCAAAGATCAGATGGCTGTAGATGTGTGGTATTATTTCTGAGGACTCTGTTCTGTTCCATTGGTCTATATCTCTGTTTTGGTACCAGTACCATGCTGTTTTGGTTACTGTAGCCTTGTAGTATAGTTTGAAGTCAGGTAGCGTGATGCCTCCAGCTTTGTTCTTTTGACTTAGGATTGTCTTGGAGATGCGGGCTCTTTTTTGGTTCCATATGAACTTTAAAGCAGTTTTTTCCAATTCTGTGAAGAAACTCATTGGTAGCTTGATGGGGATGGCATTGAATCTATAAATTACCTTGGGCAGTATGGCCATTTTCACGATATTGATTCTTCCTATCCATGAGCATGGTATGTTCTTCCATTTGTTTGTGTCCTCTTTTATTTCACTGAGCAGTGGTTTGTAGTTCTCCTTGAAGAGGTCCTTTACATCCCTTGTAAGTTGGATTCCTAGGTATTTGATTCTCTTTGAAGCAATTGTGAATGGAAGTTCATTCATGATTTGGCTCTCTGTTTGTCTGTTACTAGTGTATAAGAATGCTTGTGATTTTTGCACATTAATTTTGTATCCTGAGACTTTGCTGAAGTTGCTTATCAGCTTAAGGAGATTTTGGGCTGAGACAATGGGGTTTTCTAAATATACAATCATGTCATCTGCAAAGAGGGACAATTTGACTTCTTCTTTTCCTAACTGAATACCCTTGATTTCTTTCTCTTGCCTGATTGCCCTAGCCAGAACTTCCAACACTATGTTGAATAGGAGTGGTGAGAGAGGGCATCTCTGTCTTGTGCCAGTTTTCAAAGGGAATTTTTCCAGTTTTTGCCCATTCAGTATGATATTGGCTGTGGGTTTGTCATAAATAGCTCTTATTATTTTGAGATACGTTCCATCAATACCGAATTTATTGAGCGTTTTTAGCATGAAGGGCTGTTGAATTTTGTCAAAAGCCTTTTCTGCATCTATTGAAATAATCATGTGGTTCTTGTCTTTGGTTCTGTTTATATGCTGGATTATGTTTATTGATTTGCGAATGTTGAACCAGCCTTGCATCCCAGGGATGAAGCCCACTTGATCATGGTGGATAAGCTTTTTGATGTGTTGCTGAATCCGGTTTGCCAGTATTTTATTGAGGATTTTTGCATCGATGTTCATCAGGGATATTGGTCTAAAATTCTCTTTTTTTGTTGTATCTCTGCCAGGCTTTGGTATCAGGATGATGTTGGCCTCATAAAATGAGTTAGGGAGGATTCCCTCTTTTTCTATTGATTGGAATAGTTTCAGAAGGAATGGTAACAACTCCTCCTTGTACCTCTGGTAGAATTCAGCTGTGAATCCCTCTGGTCCTGGACTTTTTTTGGTTGGTAGGCTATTAATTGTTGCCTCAATTTCAGAGCCTGCTATTGGTCTATTCAGGGATTCAACTTCTTCCTGGTTTAGTCTTGGAAGAGTGTAAGTGTCCAGGAAATTATCCATTTCTTCTAGATTTTCCAGTTTATTTGCGTAGAGGTGTTTATAGTATTCTCTGATGGTAGTGTGTATTTCTGTGGGGTCGGTGGTGATATCCCCTTTTTCATTTTTAATTGCGTCGATTTGATTCTTCTCTCTTTTCTTCTTTATTAGTCTTGCTAGTGGTCTGTCAATTTTGTTGATCTTTTCAAAAAACCAACTCCTGGATTCATTGATTTTTTGGAGGGTTTTTTGTGTCTCTATCTCCTTCAGTTCTGCTCTGATCTTAGTTATTTCTAGCCTTCTGCTAGCTTTCGAATGTGTTTGCTCTTGCTTCTCTAGTTCTTTTAATTGCGATGTTAGAGTGTCAATTTTAGATCTTTCCTGCTTTCTCTTGTGGGCATTTAGTGCTATAAATTTCCCTCTACACACTGCTTTAAATGTGTCCCAGAGATTCTGGTATGTTGTATCTTTGTTCTCATTGGTTTCAAAGAACATCTTTATTTCTGCCTTCATTTCGTTATGTACCCAGTAGTCATTCAGGAGCAGGTTGTTCAGTTTCCATGTAGTTGAGCGGTTTTGATTGAGTTTCTTAGTCCTGAGTTCTAGTTTGATTGCACTGTGGTCTGAGAGACAGTTTGTTATAATTTCTGTTCTTGTACATTTGCTGAGGAGTGCTTTACTTCCAATTACATGGTCAATTTTGGAATAAGTACGATGTGGTGCTGAGAAGAATGTATATTCTGTTGATTTGGGGTGGAGAGTTCTATAGATGTCTATTAGGTCTGCTTGCTGCAGAGATGAGTTCAATTCCTGGATATCCTTGTTAACTTTCTGTCTCGTTGATCTGTCTAATGTTGACAATGGAGTGTTGAAGTCTCCCATTATTATTGTATGGGAGTCTAAGTCTCTTTGTAAGTCTCTAAGGACTTGCTTTATGAATCTGGGTGCTCCTGTATTGGGTGCATATATATTTAGGATAGTTAGCTCGTCCTGTTGAATTGATCCCTTTACCATTATGTAATGGCCTTCTTTGTCTCTTTTGATCTTTGATGGTTTAAAGTCTGTTTTATCAGAGACTAGTATTGCAACCCCCGCTATTTTTTGTTCTCCATTTGCTTGGTAAATCTTCCTCCATCCCTTTATTTTGAGCCTATGTATGTCTCTGCGTGTGAGATGGGTCTCCTGAATACAGCAGACTGATGGGTCTTGACTCTTTATCCAGTTTGCCAGTCTGTGTCTCTTAATTGGAGCATTTAGTCCATTTACATTTAAGGTTAAGATTGTTATGTGTGAACTTGATCCTGCCATTATGATATTAACTGGTTATTTTGCTCATTAGTTGATGCAGTTTCTTCCTAGCCTCGATGGTCTTTACATTTTGGCATGTTTTTGAGATGGCTGGTACCGGTTGTTCCTTTCCATGTTGAGTGCTTCCTTCAGGGTCTCTTGTAAGGCAGGCCTAGTGGTGACAAAATCTCTAAGCATTTGCTTATCTGTAAAGGATTTTATTTCTCCTTCACTTATGAAACTTAGTTTGGCTGGATATGAAATTCTGGGTTTAACATTCTTTTCTTTAAGAATGTTGAATATTGGCCCCCACTCTCTTCTGGCTTGGAGAGTTTCTGCCGAGAGATCTGCTGTGAGTCTGATGGGCTTCCCTTTGTGGGTAACCCGACCTTTCTCTCTGGCTGCCCTTAAGATTTTTTCCTTCATTTCAACTTTGGTGAATCTGGCAATTATGTGTCTTGGAGTTGCTCTTCTCGAGGAGTATCTTTGTGGCGTTCTCTGTATTTCCTGGATTTGAATGTTGGCCTGCCCTACTAGGTTGGGGAAGTTCTCCTGGATGATATCCTGAAGAGTGTTTTCCAACTTGGTTCCATTTTCCCCCTCACTTTCAGGCACCCCAATCAGACGTAGATTTGGTCTTTTTACATAATCCCATACTTCTTGCAGGCTTTGTTCATTTCTTTTTCTTCTTTTTTCTTTTGGTTTCTCTTCTCGCTTCATTTCATTCATTTGATCCTCAATTGCTGATACTCTTTCTTCCAGTTGATCGAGTCGGTTACTGAAGCTTGTGCATTTGTCACGTATTTCTCGTGTCATGGTTTTCATCTCTTTCATTTCGTTTATGACCTTCTCTGCATTAATTAGTCTAGCCGTCAATTCTTCCACTTTTTTTTCAAGATTTTTAGTTTTTTTGCGCTGGGTACGTAATTCCTCCTTTAGCTCTGAGAAATTTGATGGACTGAAGCCTTCTTCTCTCATCTCGTCAAAGTCATTCTCCGTCCAGCTTTGATCCGTTGCTGGCGATGAGCTGCGCTCCTTTGCCAGGGGAGATGCGCTCTTGTTTTTTGAATTTCCAGCTTTTCTGCCCTGCTTTTTCCCCATCTTTGTGGTTTGATCTGCCTCTGGTCTTTGATGATGGTGATGTACTGATGGGGTTTTGGTGTAGGTGTCCTTCCTGTTTGATAGTTTTCCTTCTAACAGTCAGGACCCTCAGCTGTAGGTCTGTTGGAGATTGCTTGAGGTCCACTCCAGACCCTGTTTGCCTGGGTAACAGCAGCAGAGGCTGCAGAAGATAGAATATTTCTGAACAGCAAGTGTACCTGTCTGATTCTTGCTTTGGAAGCTTCCTCTCAGGGGTGTACTCCACCCTGTGAGGTGTGGGGTGTCAGACTGCCCCTAGTGGGGGATGTCTCCCAGTTAGGCTACTCAGGGGTCAGGGACCCGCTTGAGCAGGGAGTCTGTCCCTTCTCAGATCTCAACCTCCGTGTTGGGAGATCCACTGCTCTCTTCAAAGCTGTCAGACAGAGTCGTTTGCGTCTGCAGAGGTGTCTGCTGCTTTGTTATTGTTTTCTGTGCCCTGCCCCCAGAGGTGGAGTCTACAGAGACAGGCAGGTTTCCTTGAGCTGCTGTGAGCTCCACCCAGTTCGAGCTTCCCAGCAGCTTTGTTTACCTACTTAAGCCTCAGCAATGGCGGGCGCCCCTCCCCCAGCCTCGCTGCTGCCTTGCCGGTAGATCACAGACTGCTGTAATAGCAATGAGGGAGGCTCCGTGGGTGTGGGACCCTCCCGGCCAGGTGTGGGATATGATCTCCTGGTGTGCCTGTTTGCTCAAAGCGCAGTATTGGGGTGGGAGTTACCCGATTCTCCAGGTGTTGTGTGTCTCAGTTCCCCTGGCTAGGAAAAGGGATTCCCTTCCCCCTTGCGCTTCTCAGGTGAGGCAATGCCTGGCCCTGCTTCAGCTCTCGCTGGTCGGGCTGCAGCAGCTGACCAGTACCGATCGTCCGGCACTCCCCAGTGAGATGAACCCAGTACCTCAGTTGAAAATGCCGAAATCACCGGTCTTCTGTGTCGCTGGCGCTGGGAGTTGAAGACTGGAGCTGCTCCTATTCGGCCATCTTGCTCCGCCCCCAAAACATTTTTTTTATAAGAAATTTATTAAGTGCTAAAACAGGAAGAAAGCAGGAAGAAATAAATTATTACAAACTACATTCCATTGAAATATTGTATAAATTTTTTAATGCCATTGCTACTTATAATTTTGGCTGTATATTTACTGCCAAAATTGAAATTATCTTTCAATAATTTCAAGATGAAATGCCAAGCTGAAAATTATCTTACCCCATGTTCATTAACAGAAAGGTATTAAAGACATGTTCAGTTCTCTAGAGATGAAAGAGAGTTATTATTCCATATGCAAAGTCAATTATCATTGACTTCCACATGACATTATTTGAACATGACATTTATGGATTCCCATTATTTTGATAGCACTCTCCCTCCTCCAAACACAATGAATTGCTTTCAGTCATTCTGAGTTAAAAATATTAAATCACTTATTTTATTTTAATATGTATACTCTTAATTTTATAATGTATATCAATTTTATAGTATAATTGTATAGTATATCAGTATAAACCATGTGAATATAAAGCAACTTTCTCAGTTGGCTATGATTTTCATATTTAGATAATTAAGGAATAAATTTAACAGATATGGGGAAAATATTTTTGTAAAATAGTAGTTAACATATGACCTAAATGTAAAACGCACTGAGATGTGCATGTATACACATCATCCTATGTATTCTGTGACTGCATAAAATGCTTTGTTTACTCACTATTTGATAAGTTTCTGAATGTAATGTGTCTGTGAGCCCTTTTCTCTAAAATGAAGTGATTGTCAGAGAGGAAGGGACAACTTTGACCCCCAGGGGATTTTTGGCAATGCCTGGAGGTACTTTTTGTTGTTACAGCTAGAGAGGGGTCAGATGATACTGGAGTGCAGTGAGAATAGGCCAAGGATGCTATTATATTAAACACCTAACAGTGAACAGGACAGCACCCACATAAGAAGTCTATGGCCCAGCATGTCAAGAGTGCTGAGGTTGATAATCACTGCTATAACCTAAAGGCCACAAATTTTTCTTTTGCTTTCAGAAAAAAAAAAAATTTGTTCAATGAGAATTTATGTTAAATCTAAATTATTTTCAAATTTAGGATATACAAATACTGTTTTTACATGTAATTTTAGCACCACATTTCCTTTGCAGACAACATACTAAAAGAAAATTGGAGCATACTTTTGAATGTAATCTAGCAAAATATGTTAAGACAATCAGAGTGTTTTTATCCTTTAAGGAAAAGCAGTATAGTTCCAAAAATTTACGTTAATAAAATAACAGAAATATGTGAAAACATTATATATTTAATTCTTTGATATTTATAATAGAAAACAATTCAGGTTTTTTTTTTTTTATTATACTTTAAGTTCTAGGGTACAATGACTCAATAACAGTAGATTATTAAATTATAACATGGAGAGCTGTAGAGAAGGGAAGTGCTTTCTCTTTATGCTCTGAGGTTCAATAACTAGGTCTATGAAATAATCTGACAAAAGGCAGATTAGTAGGAGAAAGGGTAGAAACATTTTTCATGGGCAGAGGGGCCTCACAGGGAAAACAAAGTAAATTATCGAATCAATGGTGAGATTTGGGACTTCACATACCACTTCACAGGGAAAATGAGGTGGGGAAGATATAGGCAACTTAGGAGGAATTAAATAATTTTAGAAAAAAACGAATGGGCCTTTACCCTATTAGAAAGTAATAAAACAACATAAAGCTATCACTTTTGAACTTCAAATGACAAAATGATAATTAAATTTCAATGTCCAAATTTCAATATGCTTCTCAAATTGACATATATTTGGTATTTAAAGTGTGACAAATTTGATCCACTACCTAGAAGTTTAGAAAAATTTTAGCGAAACCAAGTAGTATTCTAAAGTATTATTTACTATTTTGCATGAAACAATATAACTTTTACTATTTTACTTCTATATTTCAGAGCTTATTATAGTCATATATTTAATTTCTAGACTTAAAATTTTAATAAGTAGTACAAGGTGGCCTCCGACTCCCTGGTTCAAGGTATTCTCCTGCCTCAGCCTCCCCAGTAGCTAGGATTACACGCACCATCACGCCCGGCTATTTTTTTAATTTTTAGTAGAGATGAGGTTTCACCATGTTGGCCAGGATAGTCTCGATCTCCCGACCTCATGATCAGCCCACCTCAGCCTCCCAAAGTGATGGGATTACAGGCACGAGCCACCGCGCCGTCAGAGAGACTTTTAAGATGTATTCCATAATATCTCAGCATCCAAAAAAAGAATGTAATTAGCATACACTTTCTATTAAACATTTTGTGGGAAAAAATTAAAGGCAAACAACAATGTAGGAATTTATTTTTTAGATATATGAAATAAAAACTGAAGGTGAAAAAGCCAATAAAAATGAAACATGGATAAAACACAAAGGAAACTCACAAAAGAGACATTTATATTAGTATAAAAATATCAAAAGCAAGCTAATTAACTAGTGGAAAAACATTCAACTTCCCTGGTAATTAAGTAAAAAGTAAATCATTTATCTCCCACATTATTATAAAACATAAAGGTAGATTTAAGTGTCAGTGTTTATGAGAATTTAAGAAAAGTTGGCATATGAAAATGTAAACAACAGTTCTGATAGTTGTAACAACATACCAAAAAAGTGTACATTTTAACAGAGCAAACTTTCATCCTGAGATTTATCAACTGCAGTGATAAATTCAAAATATATACAGGTGATAGAAAAATATAGAGCAATTTTTATTACGTAAATGCCATTCTTAGATGACATAAGATTGCTAAACTTATACAATTTTCTATGAGAAAGAAGCCTTTTTTTTTTTTTTTTTTTTTTTTTTAACTCACTAGCTGGTTTTATTTTTACAGTTGCATATTGTTAGCACAGATATAGTTTGTATGATTTGGAATGATTTTTCTTATTTTCTTGCTATTCTGTGGTACTTAAACATGCAACAGTAAACAAATAATCAGTAGAAAGCTAATAACTCTAGTACTTTTTAGAAATAATGATGGGTTTGATTTTGTAGCTATCAGTTTTAATCAAATGACTAACAATCTAGCATTATTGACTACTTGGCTTTATTGTTTATGTTGTTCTCAAACATGTAAGTCTGATTAAATTTTTAAGATGAGACAAACACATTTTGATTCACTCAAATTTATGCACTGGAAAAAAAAATCTCCACCCAAGTTTCTCAATTAAAATTTAAAAAGCAAATACAAAATTGTGGCCAAAGTCTTCTTATATAATTTAAGCAATAGTGATAGTGTTGTAAGCTTTATTCTTTTTTATTTATTTATTTGTTTGTTTGTTTATTAATTGAGACAGAGTTTTACTCTTCCACCTAGACTGGAATGCAGTGTTAGAATCATCGCTTACTGCAGCCTTGACCTTCCTGGCTCAAGACATTCTCCTGCTTCAGCCTCCCAAGAAGCTGGGACTATAGGGCATGCCAAACTATGCCCAACTAATTTTTTAATTTTTGGTATAGACAAGGTCTCCTTATGTTGTCCAGACTGGTCTTGAGCTCCTGGACTCAATCGATCCTTCTGTCTCAGTCTCCCAAAGTGTTGAAATTAGAGGCATAAGTTCCCACAACTAGTCTATAAGCTTTATATATATACATATATATACACACACATATATATATATTTGCATTTTCTAGCTGAAAAATGCTTTGCATGTCCAAAATAAATATTACAAATATTTTGAGGAATTGAGATTTTTTTTCTATTTTTAACCTTCCATCAAAATGTCAGAACTATTTCATTAAGATACAATCACTGAATATTTTCCTAGCTGGCAGACTAAGAAAAATATAAAATGATAAAAAATAAAAATAATTGTTGAATAACCAACTTCTTAATCTGTGCCTATTCTTATTCATATTTAGATCATTATTTCAGCATCAAAGGGATTCCTGCAGTATTTCATTTATTATTATTTTTCTTTTTGTTTTTTTCTTTTTTTTTTCCGAGGTGAGTCTCAGTCAGTCGCCCAGGCTGGAATGCAGTGGCACGGTCTCAGCTCACTGCAATCTCCCAGGTTCAAGCGATTCTCCTGCCTCAGGCCCCCTGAGTAGCTGGGATTACAGGCACGCGCCAGAACACCCAGGTAATTTTTGTATTTTTAGTAGAGACAAGGTTTCACCATGTTGGCTAGGGTGGTCTCAAACTCCTGACCACCTGTTATCTGCCTGCTTTGACCTCCCAAAATAATGGGATTACAGGCGTGAGCCACTGGTCCCAGCCTCCTACAGTATTTTAAATGACACTTTTTAGTGCACAGTTTTGACAATTTTAAGACAAAGAGATTTGTTTGAAAGTCTACTGACCAAAGATTTCACATTTAATGATTTGTCAACTGATGGGCTGTGTCAAACACAAGAGTAACAACAATAACAACAATAAGAGTATCAAAGTAACACAAATGTATGGACTATTATACACTTTGTAATCTTTGTGGAGAATAAAAATGTACAATGAATCTTCATTATTCACAGATTCTATGTTTGCAAATTTGCCTACTTGCTAAAATGTATTTGTAACCTCAGAACCAATTCTGGTGACACTTTTGCAGCTATTTGCAGACATACAAAGTGCAAGGAAAGGAGGCAGATAAAAGATGAAGCTTGCCTTTCTGTTTTATTTCTTATGCAGAGATGACCAGAGGATAAAGACAGTAGGGGACAATAGACTTCTGTTCTGGGGGCAGGAAGAGAGAGTCTGAATCTCTATTCTGGCAGCTGTTAGTGGGAGGCCTCAGGCCAGTCTCTTAAAACTTTTACATTTTGTTTTCGTTTTTGTAAAATAAAGAAAATCGAATCTACCAGGGTAAGTTGCTTTTAGGATTTATAAGTATAATCTATATGAAATATGTATAAGTAAATGAATAGACAGTAATTCCCCTCCTAGCAATGGCTCAGTATTTATTAATTTTACTATTCTCGGTGACTTTACAAAACATAACTACCATACATAATGAGAATTCACCATATATTAAAGTCTCTTAAGGTAAACTGAAATATTAAAACATATTTTTAAAATGTTTTCAAACATTTTGTAATTCAGTTTTTTTTTCATGAAAATCTTCAATTTATGATTAAATGCAGTGAAGACATTTATCTGAGACTGAAACCAGGATAATTTATTATAAGTCTTTATAGGGAACACTAGGCTTCAGAACCATTTCCCCACTACCCTCCCAGGACAGCCAGAATACCGTCCTTGGCTCTTGCTAGTAGGGGACAGGAGAACTATCTCTGGAGAGATGGAATAGAGAAACTTTGATGTGTCCAGCATCAGGTTCTAGTCAACATAGGGATTACAGTAATGCATTGCTTAAGATGGGGATATGTTCTGAAAAATGCATCCTCAGGTGACTAGGGTGTTATGCAAACATCATAGAGTATACTTACACAAATCAAGATGGTGGATAGATAGATAGATAGATAGATAGATAGATAGATAGATAGATAGATAGATAATTTTATATGAAAAACAAAATGTCCCAGCACAATTAATGAATATCAATTATTTCTCCTACTTAATTTGCAATACCAATATCAAGTGCCATATATCAGGTTTCTATATATGCTATGGTATAATCTTATGGGATTAAAAAGTCACTATGCAGTACATGACTATATCTGACACTCTGCCTATTGAATAATGAGAAGACTGCCCACAGCTTGTTTCTCCCACAGCTGGCTTCATAGGTGAGCAACATGTGTAGTCACACAGGGCTCATACTTAGAAAAATCCCGGTCTTGGTTCATATTCTGTTCTTGCTGTCTTGACATTTGTAATTCTTGAACAAGGGGTTCCCCAAATTATATAGCTGATTGTGACTCACCTGCTTTCCTCCCAGATCTTAGCTACTTTTACAACTTCTGGGCAGGTGATTGCAGAACTTCTTTCTGTTATTTATGATGGAGTCAGGAGACAGCCAAGGATCCCTGGTGAAACCCTGCCTTCAAGCCTAAAACAGCCTGAAGGCTAAAAAACTGGACTGCTGGTCCTAGATGAAGCCTGCCCTTTCCTGACTAATTCTCTCTGAACAATGCCCACCTGTGCACTGGGAGGACAGGGTGGAGCCTCAGGAAGTTCATGCTATTCACAGTGGGAGGACCCTGACCTCTTCAGTTCCTGCATGGTGACCTGGGATTCAATCTGTGAGATGGAAAACCTACTAGCAAGATTCTCTCTAGCTTTGCTGAGAGATATTTTTCCTTTATCCTTTCTGCCCCCAAAATTTCACTCCTCACCCTTCTATGTGTCTGGGAGCCTAATCTTTCCTGGTTTTGTGACAAGAACCTGGATTTAGATGAACTAAGAAGAAAGTTCTGCAGCAGTTATATTACTCTAGGGAAAAAAAAACAAAACCAAAACAAAACAAAACAACTCTCTGGGTACTAAACTTGAGGGTCCTCTAAAATTACAAGGACCCTGCCCAATCTGCCTAGAGAGAGGGCCACACATTAAACAAGTCCTCTCTCCATCCAGACACACACAACTTCAAATATGTTAGTGCCTCACTCTCACACCTGAACAATGAGTCATCAGTCATGAAATACTGAAGAAAAATCTTAGATATGGTAAAAGAAAGCAAAAGAAGAACTTGGAAGCAACAATGTGATAGTAAAGCTTTTAAAAGTCACAAGAGACATTGGAATGTAAAATTGATTATATTTACCCAATAACAGAACTAGAAAAACACAGAGATAAGTAACAAAAGAGACTAGATAGGGAATATTAATCAATACAAGGAGTATAATATCCAAATAACAAGTTCAATAAAGAACAAATATGAACAGAAGAAAAATAATAACAAAAATGTATCAGAAGTGAAGAAGAAAATTATCCAGAATAATAAACCACAGTCAGCATCCAGAATAATTTGAAAATATAAATTTTTTTAAATGTTTAATTCCAAGATATATCAGGAGAAATTTCAAAACAATTAATGATTAACAAAATTTCCTAAATAAGCTTGTAGACAGAAATAAGGAAAATGATCAGAAATCAAAATGTTACAGAACTTATTGAGAGCAAAAATAGAAAATAGAAGGCAATAAGATAAAGCATTGAATATTCTAAGGAAGTATGATTTTTGCACAGAAGAAAAATATAATGCAAGACTGAAGATAGAATAAAGACATTTCTAAATGTATATACCAAAAGGCATTATTATCCTATGCACCCTTTCTAAAGATCCTATGCATCCTCTTGGAGAGGATGTTCCACATGAATTGAAGTTGTTTATCACATCACACCCATAGGCACAGATAAGGAGATTTCCAGGAAGACAATGAGGGAAAGTCCAAGGGTGAAAGTTCGGAGACGCAGATGGGGCATTTTTATTTTCCTGGCAAAAAGTTTAGGATTTAATTAATCATAGTACAAAAAACAACAATATGACTAAATGAAAAAATATATATATGAACCAGTAAAAACAAACTAAAATTTGCCAAAATGAAAATGAAATCTTCAGGCATTATGTAGAAGAGCTGGGAATTAAAATTGTAAGTCATAATAACACAAAAACTAAATATGGATTAAGGTACAAATTCTAATCTGATTATATTAGGAGTATAGCAGAAGGGAAACAACAATTTGGGACTGAGTATGAGAAAAGGTATTTAGTATCAATCTTCTAATATAAACATGCATGAGACATAGACGATAGACAATGCCTAGAACTGAAAAAGAAGAGTTAGGAGGAAGAGGAGAAAGGGGAGAGATAATGGAGGGAGAATGTGAAGTATAATCAATCATATTCTTTAGAAATATAAAGTTAAATAATTGAAAACACTGTGAAATATCTGATTGATTCTCTGGGGAGAATGAGACTTAGGATTGGAAAACATCTTTACCTATTTTTAATTAACTTTGTCTTTTAGACTATATATAAGTACAAATTTTCAAAACAAAAAACAAAAAACAAAAAGCAAAAAAAACTTCTGTTAGTATTTGGCTTACTTCTCATTTTTTCTGTCTGATTAAATTCCACAGAAATTAAATTTAACATTTTTTCAAATATAGTTTTTATATAGTATTTATGTTTATCACTGTAACACAATACCAAATTGTTAGTCAGAGGATCTTGAATTTTCAAAGTCTTGTAAAACTACTAGACATGGAAGTTTGAGTATCTAAAAACTTGAATCATTTAAATTTATTGTGACACAGAAAGTTCACATGAAGAAAATGTAAAGCACAACAATAGCTATTCTGTGAACTATTCTAAGGTAAGTGCTTATTTTTCTGAATTTCACAGATCCGAATCACTACCTTAAAGTCAAAACATCTAAGCAGGCTATGTTTTGTGGATTAATGTTTTGATGTATCTTGGAGAATAGTATGCCTAAGTTTTCCTTTAAAATATTCTGAATGTTGCACAATCATTTCAAAACTAAAGATATAAAAATGAACAATTCATTTGATTATGCCAGTTTGATTCAAGGGATAAGTTGTTACCTTACTATGTTATGTTAATGTAGATCCTCTGTTAAAAAATCAATTTGAGCAGGTCTACAGTAAATTTAGAAAACAACAAAAAAAAGAAAGAACAGAATAAGAAAGAAACAAGGGAAAGAACCAAGAGCAAGGAAAAAGGTGAGGAACCGAGCAGACAGGGCAAATAAATTCCCTAACATGTGGGAAAGAGAACTTTCATTATCTGGGAGCCAGAACTCAACTCTTGCATGAAGAGAAGTAAGTCTTTTATTGGTGAGCCCCTTAGACTGATCTATCACAGAGGCTTCTGCATGGAGGTGCAGTCAGCATCAAAATTAATTGGACTCTTAATAAAAAGAGGCATTTTTCTCTTTTTCCTATTTTAATAGCACCTCTGAGTGAAGACAGCACAAATACCAACACTGAGTTCTGCAGAGGTAGTTCGGTGGTGGGGATGGGATTCAGGTGGTGTGCCTCAGGTACATCATTTCCAGTGAGCTAACTTAATACAAGCATGCATCTTGGAAATTTTTGAGCATCAAGAACAGACCCATTCTTCATGCTCTTCCTCTCAGAAGTCAGCTGCATCAGCAGACTTTTGAAAGCCCTGGAATAGCGGAGAAATCAAATTTGATATCATTAGCAAGAAACTGAATAACATATAGTCTATATGTTTCACATTAAAAGAAGATCTATGCAGTCTAAAATTCATATAGTTGATGGCATAGCTAATGCTAAATTAAAAAAAAAAACTGTCCTGATTTTATTATTACATTAATGAGAATTGTGCTGCTTCTGCATGAAATTTAGCTATGAGCATTTATTTGCAGGACATATAATAATAATAATGCAGCACTTTATTTGGGGTTTAATCAGTTGTTCAATCAAAAATGTACTCAATTGAGGTTCCACATTTTTCATCATGTACTGGAAATAAACTAATACTATTGGGGAGGTATTCTAAGTGATGAGGCTTATAAGGTGTTTTCCATACTCCTCAGTGTTCCAACTTTCAGTTTAATCAAAACAGCAAACTCATGGTGCTCCACTAGAAAAGCATTTTCTTGACTCTTCAGTTACAAACTCTCCTTATTCTCTTCTTTATCTATGTTAGATTTCAGATTAATTACTGTAAATACTCAAATTTGTGTTTTTCTCTTTCTTTTGTCCTCTCCTCTTGTAAGTGTAGATTCTTTCTCCATGCAGGCATACATTACTTGAAAAATACATGATTTGTTTGAAACTATCCAGTGCTATCACTAATTTTCTTAACTAATCCTACTTGTCCACTCTCCTCAGCATTGACTTAACACTTTTTCTCAGTTCTTTTCTTCTCCTATAATAGCTTTCCCACTTTTATCCTAAAATTTTGCTTTTTCTCATAATTTATTAAAAACAAACTAACAAACAGAATGTCTCGGTGGGGGCTTTCGTATCTTCCCTGGTGTATTCAACTTGGTCTTTTGATAAAATGAAGAAGGCATTGTCCTCTGTGGTTGCTCAGGATGCCATCTCCTCTCATTGCCAAGGACAAAACGGCCCCTCTGGTCATCGCTCCCTGCTCCATTACTGTCTGCCTGTTCTTCCCTGAATCTGTCTAAAAAGAAAATGGCAACTGTGCTAAAGCCATTAAGTTTTTATCCAAGCAAATGCCAAGGACTTTCTGAAACTCACATCTCACATGTTACTTTCTCTCACTATTTTTCAAACTGACATTTCTCTGATTGGATCTTTGGCCTTTGACTGACTTTAGTTCTGCTTCTGTAGCTGTAGGAATCTGTCTCAGACTGAATGGCCCCCTGTGGTCAGTTGAGTTTTGTTAGGTCTCTAGATAGTTTATGCTTCCTTGGAAAAGTTTGTGTGTGTGTGTGTGTGTGTGTGTGTGTGTGTGTCTATATATATATATATATTTTTTTTTTTTTCCTGTGTACCCTTGCAACATTTGGCCTTCAACAAACAGCCTTTATTGTATAATCTTCTTAGGTCAAGAACATAATTTGTCTGTCCCTCCTGGAGATAGTTTGTGTTCTTAATTTTATTTTTTAATTATTATTTTTTCTCAGTGTTTGCCTCTAGGGCATGAATCTCACTTTCATTCATATAACCTGGCTAGGCTCAGCTTTTTCTATATCAACACTGAACCTTTGGAATGACCTTCAAACTGAGTTGTGCTCCATAATTAACCCCTACTCTTTTCTGATTATGAGATGGAAATTTGATCGCTAAAATCTAAAGCAGACACTTAGGCAAGATCTCACCACTTAGGCTTTGTAGTCCCATTGAATTATAAATTTCCACAAAACTGTATCCTCATGCTCTTTAATATAAAAAGTGCTATATTAAATAGTACAACATTCAAATAATTCCTCATTTATTTCTCTTTTCTCTAATTATAAAAGTAATATGTTGTCATTGCATTAAGTTAAAATGCCATAGAAAAATAAATGAAAAATTACCCTATTCTACTTTTAGTTGACTTGCTAAGAAAAAAGATAAAAGATTATAAAGCACAACATAACATTCTTATGTTTATAAAGACTTTCATTTGCATTTATCTATTTTAAAATTATATACTTTATAGTTATGCTATAGTACAGTTTAACAAGGTGCTGATTATCTCTCAGATATCAATAAAGATTAGAATGACTGCTCAATTAGGTTTTACAAGGTACAAACCATTTAAGGTAGGTCAACATAATGTATATTGGCCTTTCCAGACTAATCATGCTATTCTTTTTTGAAGGGTGATGACTCTCCAGGAACACATATTTCAGTATGGAATATGGTATAATTTTTATGGCAGATCAGCCTGGGAAGTAGACAGTTTCAAAGTTACCAGTCTGCATAATGTCACATTCCCCCTTATATGGTCAGTCAAACCACTGGTTTATTACGACTTTTAAAATTTCAAGTTAAATATTAGAGAAAGTCAAAGAACCCAGAAGTAGACTCTCTCAAAACACTGATTTGAGCATTATCATGTATTACAATATACAATTATACCAAAATTTCTGTTTCCTGACTCAGAATTTATTTTATTTTATTTTATTTTACATTTAGGGGTAAAAGTGCAATTGTGTTTAATGGATATATTTTTCAGTGGTGAAGTATGGCCTTTTAGTGTGCCCTTAACCAAACTGTGTACATTGTACCCAGTTGGCAGTATTTCATCCCTTATTTCCCTTCCACCTCCCACCTTTTGGAGTCTCCAGTGTCTGTTATTCCACTCTGCATGTCCATGTGTACCCATTGTTTGGTTCCCCTTTATAAGGGCACATACAGTTTGGGTTTTTAACTTTCTGTTTCTGAGTCAATTCCCCTAGGATAGTGCCCCCCTGCTTCATCCATGTTGCTGTAAAAGCCATGATTTAATTCCTTTTTATGGCTAAGTAGTATTCCATTATATATTATATAAATATTATTTAAAAAGAATTAAATCATGAATTTTTAAAATCCAATTATCTGTTGATGGACACAGGTTGATTCCTTGAGTTTGCTATTGTGAACAGTGCTGCAATAAACATACAAGTGCAAGTGCCTTTTTGATATAATGATTTCTTTTTTTCTGGGTAGATACCCAGTAGTGGGATTGCTAAATCAAATGGTAGTTCTTATTTTAGTTCTTTGAGAAATCTCCATACTCTTTTCCATAAAGAATATTTTGATTAAAAAACCCACCAGCAGTGTGCAAGTGTTTTTTTTATACCACAACCTTGCCAACATCTGTTGACTTTTGATATTAAATAATGGCTGTTTCTGACTGGTGTAAGATGGCATCTCATGGTGGTTTTAATTTGCATTTCTCTAACTATTAATGATGTTGAGTATTTTTCATACATTTGTTGGCTTCTTCTTTTATTTTTACTTTTTATTTTTTTAGACGGAGTTTCACTCTTGTTGCTCAGGCTGGAGTGCAATGGCACAATCAACATTTGGCCTTCAAAAAACAGTCTTTATTGTATACTCTTCTTAGGTCAAGAACATAATTTGTTCTTTCCCTGAATCTGTCTAAAAAGAAAATGGCAACTGTGCTAAAGTCCCTAAATCAGTTCACTGCTACTTCTACCTCCTGGGTTCAAGCAATTCTCCTGCCTCAGCCTCCCAGTAAGCTGTGATTACACGTGTGCACCACCACACCTGGCTAATTTTTTGTATTTTTAGTAGGGACAGGATTTCTCCATGTTTGTCAGGCTGGTCTCAAACTCCTGACCTCAGGTGATCTGCCTGCCTCGGCATCCCAAAGTGCTGGGATTACAGGCATAAGCCACCTCGCCCGGCTGGCTTCTTATTTTGAAAAATGTCCATTTATACCCTCTGACTTAGAATTTTTGTTTTGAAATTACTTGATTTGTTGGGACACAGGTAATACCTCACTGTGTATATTTATCGCAGCATTTCAAGATTATTTGTAATCATGCTTATATTTTAATTTTTTAAAACCCAAATGTCCTTATACTTTGGCTTTAGGGAAATATCACCACACTTGTGTGTTAAGATTTATATGTGTGAATTCAACTAATGCTAATTATATATTTGATATGGTTTTGCTGAACTCCCACCCAATCTCATCTTAAATTTCTATGTGTTGTGGGAGAGACCTGATGAGAGGTAATTGAATCATGGAGGCAAGTCTTTCCCATGCTATTCTCATGATAGTGAATAAGGCTCCTGAGGTATGATGGTTTTATAAAGAGGAGTTCCCCTGCACAAGCTCTCCCTCTTTGCCTGCTGCCATCTATGTAAGACATGACTTGCTCCTCCTTGCCTTCTGCCATGATTGTGAGACCTCCCGTTATGTGAAACTGTTACGTCCATTAAAACTCTTTCTTTTGTAAATTGCCCAGTCTTGGGTATGTCTTTATTAGCAGCATGAAAATGGACTAATACAGTAAGTTGGTACCAGTAGAGTGGGGCACTACTGAAAAGATACCAGAAAATGGGGAAGCAACTTTGGAACTGGGTAACAGGCAGAGACTGGAACAGTTTAGAGGGCTCAGAGCAAGACAGAAAAATGTGTAAAAGTTTGGAACTCCCTAGAGACTTGTTGAATGACTTTGACCAAAATGTTGATAATGATATGGACAATGAAATTCAGGCTGAGGTGATCTGAGATGGAGATGAGGAACTTGTGGGGAACTGGAGCAAAGGTGATTTTTTTATGTTTTAGCAAAGAGACTGGCAGCATTCTTCCCCTGCCTTAGAGATTTGTGGAACTTTGAACTTAAGGCAGATGATATAGGGTATCTGGCAGAAGAAATTTCTAAGCAGCAAAGCATTCAAGAGGTGACTTGGGTGCTGTTAAAGGTATTCAATTTTATAAGAGAAGCAGAGCATAAAAGTTCAGAAAATTTGCATCTTGACAATGCAATAGAAAAGAAAATCTCATTTTCTGAGAAGAAATTCAAGCTGACTGCAGAAGTTTGCATAAGTAATGAGAAGC
Organism: Theropithecus gelada; assembly: GCF_003255815.1. Taxonomy (NCBI): domain Eukaryota; kingdom Metazoa; phylum Chordata; class Mammalia; order Primates; family Cercopithecidae; genus Theropithecus; species Theropithecus gelada. Next base: position 7,067,136 of record NC_037685.1, on the reverse strand, counting down.
CAAATGTTAATCATCAAGAAAATGAAGAAAATGTCTCCAGGGCAAGTCAGTGACCTTTGCAGATGTGCCTCCCATAACAGGCCTGGAGACCTAGAGGAAACAGTGGTTTCATGAGCTGGTCCCAGGGTCCCCAGGCTATGTGCAGCCTGGGGACTTTGTGTCCTGCATTCTGATTGCTCCAACCATGAGTGAAAGGGGCCAACATAGAGCTTGCCCTTGGGTTTCAGAGGATGCAAACCCTAATCCTTGGCAGCTTCCATATAGTGTTGAGCCTGCAAGTGCACAGAAGTCAGGAATTGAGGTTTGAAAACCTCTGCCTAGATTTCAGAAGATGTATGAAAATATCTAGATGTCCAGGCAGAATTTTGCTACAGGGTTGAGGCCCTCATGGAGAACCTCTGCTAGGGCAGTACAGAAGGGAAATATGGGGTGGGAGCCCCCACACAGAGACACTACTGGGGCACTGCCTAGTGGAGCATGAGAAGAGGGCCATCATCCTTCAAACCCCAGAATGGTAGATCTACTGACAGCTTGCACTGTATGTCTGAAAAAGCTGCAGACAATCAACGCCAGCCCATGAAAGCAGCCAGAAGAGGGGCTATACCCTGCAAAGCCACAGGGGCGGAGCTGCTCCAGACCATGGGAACCCACCTCTTGCATCAGCATGACCTGGATGTGAGACATGGAGTTAAAGGAGATCATTTTGGAGGTTTAATATTTGATCACCCCACTGGATTTTGGACTTCCATGGGACCTGTCGCCTCTTTGTTTTGCCCAGTTTCTCTCCAATTCGGAATGGCTGTATTTACCCACTGCCTATTCTAGATAAAATGCCCCTCCCCACCTTGTATCTTCCTAGACACAATGCCCCCCATTTTATCTAGGAAGTAACTAACTGGCTTTTGATTTTATAGGCTCATAGGTGGAAGGGACTTGCCCATCTTAGATGTAACTTTGGACCGTGAACTTCTGAGTTAATTGCAAAATGAGTTAAGACTTTGGGGGACTGTTGGGAAGGTATTATTGGTTTTGAAATGTGAGGACATGAGATTTGGGAGAGGACAGGGGTGAAATGATATGGTTTGCCTCCGTTCCCACAAAATCTTATCTTGAATTCCAACATATTGTGGGAGGGACCCAGTGGGAGGTAATTGAATCATGGAAACAAGTCTTTCCTGTGCTGTTCTTATGATAGTGTGACAAGATATGATGGTTTTATAAAGAGGATTTCCCCAGCACAAGCTCTCTCTCTTTGTCTACTGTCATCCATGTAAGACATGACTTGTTCCTCCTTGCCTTTGCCATAATTGTGAGTCCTCCTCAGCCATGTGGAATTGTAAGTCCATTAAACCTCTTTCTTTTGTAAATTGCCCAGTCTCGGGTATGTCTTTATCAGCAGTGTGAAAACAGACTAACACAATAATCAAAGTAAATACTCTTACATTTTCCCTTTATTACCATAACTTAATGTTCTAATTAAGAACTTGAAGTTCCTAATGTTCATAGCTTCAAAAACACTTTCTTTTTTTTTTTTTTTTTTTTTTTTTTTTTTGAGACGGAGTCTCGCTCTGCCGCCCAGGCTGGAGTGCAGTGGCCGGATCTCTGCTCACTGCAAGCTCCGCCTCCCGGGTTCACGCCATTCTCCTGCCTCAGCCTTCCGAGTAGCTGGGACTACAGGCGCCCGCCACCGCGCCCGGCTAGTTTTTTGTATTTTTTAGTAGAGACGGGGTTTCACCATGTTAGCCAGGATGGTCTCGATCTCCTGACCTCGTGATCCGCCCGTCTCGGCCTCCCAAAGTGCTGGGATTACAGGCTTGAGCCACCGCGCCCGGCAAAAAACACTTTCAGTTTTCAAGTAATCACCAAGGCAAGTGAACAAAATAATGAGCAGCACATAAAAAAAATTAAATTCATTAAAGACAATAATTTAGATACAGTTTCCAAATGGCTTAATTTTTAGAACCCCAAAGTTAATTTTACAATAGAACAAACAGCAGACTGATATCTGTTTCTTAGTGTGTTAATATGGCAAATCATAACAGAGGGAAATACTCTTCAATGTGTAACTGTATTCATTAAACAAAATGAGAATCCCATAAATTACTGTTAGGGGCCATATGTATGAGATTTTAAGGAGCCATAATAGTTACCTTCATATTATGATTTAGAAAGGAAATACATTCAACCTTTCATCGCTTAAACTGCTCTAGAAAAGTATTGTCAAAGCTAATTCAAGTGGTAGAAAATCTAAACAAGGCTCTCTTTTGTCTTTGGTTTTATGGAAACTACATTAGAGAAATCAGACTGAAAGACTTTGGGAGCACACCCAGGATTATTCTAGGTTTGAAGATATTGCAAAATACATTTCTTCTTTAGGTTTCAAATCACTCCATTTCTATCATGTATCGTTTCTCAAAAGTAACATGCTATCACTAGTAAAACAATATGTTTTTTCACAAAATTTAACATAATTAAGGATTAAATAGTCCAAAAGAAAACCATCTTTGTAAGACAGAAAGACAGCTATGGAAAAGACTTGATAGTCTGAGCAAATAATATCTGAACTGAGCTAACTATGTATGGACAAATGATATCTTTAATCGTTATGAAACACACAACAAGTTGAGTGTAAAAGGTTTGTAAAAACTGCAATGCAAGTGACATATTTGCCACAGCTCCTCTGTTAAAAGGATTCCTGGGGAAAAAAGAGATAAATGTGTGATAAATATACAATTTGTAACTGGAACTTTCTAGCCTTTTTTCTACATTGATGGTTAAAAGATTTTCATATATTCGGACTATTTCTTGATCTGTCCTTATAGAATTTTTTTTTTTTTTAAGTCTAAAAAATACGACCTGGCCAAGCAAGGTAGTTTACACCTATAATCCAGAGTTTTGAGAGATGGAGGTGGTAGAAGAATTGCTTGAAACTAGGAGTTTGAGACAAGACTGGGCAACATAGATGAGACAATAGCTCTACAAAAAAAAATTAAAATTTAATTAGGCGTGGTGGCCCATGCCTGCAGTCCTAGCTATTCAGTGAGGCTCAGTGGGAAGATCCCTTGAATACAGATGTTAAAGGTTAGAGTGAGCTATGATCACAGCATTAGACTCCACCCTGGGGAACAGAGCAAGACCCCTAATCAAAAAGCAACAACAAAAAAATGACCCATAGTTTCTGCACTATACACAGAACTAGGATGAATTTCAAAATGTATTTAATTCAGGATGATAGCATAAGGTGACCTTAGAAATAACCTTTCTACTTATGTCCCTTTTTCCAATTAGCTGAGGCAACCATTTTTGATGTTCTAAAATTCCACCTATAGTCATTCATATATTATATTTTTCTGTAGGAAGAATACCATAGTTTCCAAGATCTCTATTTAATAGAGCCCCTGTCTGTATCTCTTCAATACATTGGATAGTGTATTTCTTTTTATATAAACTGTTATAAGTTATGTTACTATTTTAAATGTGGATAATAATTGCTGCAATATTGGGCAATATTTGTAATATTTGGCATATACATTATCCTATTATTCTGTGTTAAAAAATAATGAGAATTTTGATTTTATACATTCATTTAAATAAAGACATACTATTATTTAATTACCCATGGGCAATGGGTTCTCTATGTATATAACAGTTAAATAGAACAGATAAGCCATTTGTAAGGTAATGGATATGCATACTCACTTTTGTTCTTGATATTCTTTGAAATATGTATGTATGTGAACATACACATGAGTTGCTTTTTGGAGTAAAACTAAAAACAAAATCTTCTACCTCAGAAAAGCTCTCCATAACCTCTATAAAGAAAGAAAACAGTTTTATTATTGAGTAAGCGTTCAACATGAATGTTACTGTGATGTAACATTCATCACAGGTAAAACCCCAAAAGCTTGCAATGAAAATAATCTCCTCCTAATCGTTCTGTAGCACCAAACAGATACAACCCATTACATACATGTTGTCAAGATAAACAATGACTAGTCCTTATGTCAAAGAACTCGATGTGTGATGTTCCCCTTCCTGTGTCCAAGTGATTTCATTGTTCAATTCCCACCTATGAGTGAGAATATGCGGTGTTTGGTTTTCTGTTCTTGCGATAGTCTGCTGAGAACAAACCTGCACGTTGTGCACATGTACCCTAGAACTTAAAGTATTAAAAAAAAAAAAAAATACTCGATGGCACCATTTATCACACATAGTTTATCCTAAATACACCCGGTAATTGTGGTGACCATCTGTGTTAGCTAACAGGCTTTCTGCAGAGGAAAAATAAATTCCTTATATCTTTATGAAAGGAGGTAGTTTTGCAGCTTGGAGCAAGGTGCCCACTGAAGTCAGGCTCCCACTCTCACAGAAAGTGGGACATGGAAACAAGATGCTATCTTCCTTGATGTTTACCTTTCAAAGAGATGGAGCCCAGGTCATTGAGAAAAACATTCCTATGTCATAAAGCTAACAAAAGGTCAATCTAGTCTCCAAAAGAATTTATATACATTTCAAAAAGAGGAGAAAGTACTAATAATTACAAATTTTCTAAGTTTTCTAGAAAACTTAGAAAAAGTTTTCTAAGTTTCTAAAAAAGAAAAAGTGGGGAGAAATATCTCTTCCCTAATTTTTCAATAGAGAGAAGTAGTCTCATTTTAAAGTTTTATTTGTCGTTACACTTTTCTAATGCACTGTTTGTTATTTTTCTTTTGGTCTTATTTTGGAATTGAATATGCAAGGTTTTCTAATTTTAGATTTTACTTTAGTCAAGTTAGATTGAAGTAAAACACTCTCTAGCACCTTAATCAAGGCTACACGACCAATACAAAAAATGGTTCCAACATTCAGTACTCTTTTTCATACACATTAAATTCAACACGTTAAGAGTATACATCAGTACTCTTTTTCATACACACATTAAATTCAACATGGTAAAATTAAAACTTAAATTTATTGAAAACAATAATAGTTTAGAAATGCTCTCTAAAATTGGTGTGCTTTACTTCAACATTCAGTGAAATGTTACGTGAAAGGTAACATAGCATCATAATGTAGACATGCCTCAATAAGGATACAGAACTATCTAGTATAACTTGGCTTTTATGCATGTTGTCTATTATATGCTACCAAATAGTAAGAGAGCGTTAAGGCATATGTAATTTGCATTATATTTCCTTGTTTTTCTATTTTATTTTAGTAATTAAGAATAGTATGTGCAAGTGCTTAGTGAAAATATTATAAAGATTATCAATCTTCATGCATCCCTCACAGAAGGGTAAGGTCAAAATGCATTGGTCCCTGTTGTAGAGAATTAATTGAAATTAAATGAGAGCAATTTGCTACAGACAAATTGCTGCTAAAGATCAAAGTGCAGCAGGGCAGTATTGATCAGTGCTCCATAACTTCACAATATACAGCAGAAATATGAACATTGTGTGGTGAATTTAGTTTTAACCACAGATCTTAAAAACTATTATATATTTTTAATGTCGGCCTCTGAAGAATCTGCTGATGGTGTACAATATGCCATTTGCTGGAACTTACTTTTCTAAATGCCCTTCTCTGTTAAACCCTAGCTAAGAAGACAGAGAGAGAGAGAGACTAATTTAGAAACTAGTGTGCCTCCCTTATTTTACAAAGTTACACTATTATAGCGAAGTTATATTCTTCCAAATTATAATACTAAGGTCAAATATTTTGTTCTCTCTTAAAGCTGACAAACAGGCAAAAATGCTTTGTTAAAGATAATATATGATAGAGAAAAATAAATGGAGCACAACAAAGGAGGAATAAAATTGCCTAAGATAAAAGTTGACAGTGGACAGTGTGATTAGGATGGGTCAGAAGGATGCTGTCTATCAGATGCCATACCCAGGAAAGAAACTGCATCAGGCAGTCCTGTAAGCCCCTTCTAAATCTGTGATTACTTGGTTCTAAGTCGAGAGGAGCATAGAACAGTTAAAGGAACACAGACTTTGGTATAAGACTAAACTCTAGTCTTAACCACAGAGCGTTCTATTATCCCATACTCAGGCATAAATTTATGACATCTAAAATAAAATTGCTTGTGAGAAAGTACTGTTGTTGTTCTTTTAAATCCATAACATAATATGCTTGAATAGTTTAGTGGTTACACATATGGGCTTTAGATTTTGAAAAATATGGATGTGAATCCCAGCTCTATCACTTGCTAACTGTGAAGCTTTACTGAGGGAATTTAAACTCTCTGGGTCTCAAATTCCCTATCTGCAAAATAAGGATACAAACGATCATAAATGTCATTTTTAAGGATCAATTAGCAACTGTTTGTAAAGAATTAATAGCAATGTGTAATGCTTATATGTGTTCAATAAGTATTGGCTTTTTAAAATTCTTCTTTAATTCCTAGTGCTTAAAACATAGCAAGGCCCAGTAGTTCTTTATTATGGGATCAAGTCTTTCCCAAGTCTTAGATATTTTTGAGCTATTTATCTTGCCTTTCAGTATCTTTTCCTATCATTTCTGTTCCTTTTATTTTACTTATTTATTTTTATTTTATTTATTTATTTATTTATTTATTTATTTATTTATTTAGAGGCAGTGTCTCACTCTGTCACCCAGGCTGGAGTGCAGTGGCGTGATCTCAGCTCACTGCAACCTCTGCCTCCCGGATTCAAGTGATTCTCCTGCCTCAGCCTCCCAAGTAGCTGGGAATACAGGCACTGGCCATGCCTGGCTAATTTTTACATTTTTAATAGAGACAGGGTTTCACCATGTTGGCCAGGATGGTCTCGATCTCTTGACATCATGATCCGCCCGCCTGAGCCTCCCAAAGTGCTGGGATTACAGGCGTGAGCCACCACGCCTGGCCTGTTCATTTTAGTTAGTAATTACTTTTATTATTTTATTTTAGTGATGGAAGGAAAATGTCTGGGAAGCCCTGGTGGAATGCAACAGGCAAAGAGGGAGGACTTTCTATGAAATGTGATTTAGGGGTTTTATCATTATATAATTTGAAAGGGTTATTAGTAACCTGGGTAATGAAGAGATGATTTAGTTTAACATTATGGTCTCCTGTAGAGGCAGATAGATCCTACTCAAAGGGCAGCTTGGATGTCTAGACTGATAATGCCATATACACACCAAAACTTGCAGAGAAGCCAACACCAATTTTAGTGTAGCTTGTAAATGAACCAATCAACAACAAATTCACTAACAAAGCCACTCTTCTGCTTAGATAAGGCCTAGATTCTACCATCAGTGTTATTTTCAGGTCCAGTGCTTTGATAGCTATTTTAAAATGTGAGTAGTCCCGTTAAGTTAGTATAAGTTATTTTAACTTTGAAAACAAATTCAGAGAAAGGTTGAGGAGCCACATCAGTTTAGAGCATGAGAAAACAATTCAGAAGCTCTAGGAAACCAAAAGAATTTGGCTAGCTAAAAAACGTATAATATCAGCTAGTCAAGCAGACTTGGATCAATCAGTGATCTGAGTATCAAATCTTTATTAAATATTTTCAAATATGAAGATGATCAACAATGAGCTCAGATGAAGCAGACAAAGGTCAGGAACATCAAGAATAGTTCTTCAGCTTTTTTCTTTCTTCCTTGAACATTCCCCTCTGCCACAGAATAGATGAGATCTCTAAGTGGAGTCTTGAGGTCCCTCACACAGCAGGGAACATTTCTATTACCGAACATCTCCAGTTTATATCCCATTCTGTTGAATAGTTTATGTGACAGTCTCCAGAAAACCAGTTTCATAGACTCTGGGTTCTCTTTACAATAATTCATCTATACAGAGAAATCTTGCCAAGGACATTTTATAGACAAGTTCTCTTTCTCTTTGTCTATTTACCAGGAGGAACCTGTTTACAAGGAGACTAAAATTGACTTCTTTTCTACTTTTATTTTCCCTGTGGCATCCTCCTGGTGAAGGGAGTGGTAAGTGAATGGATCATTGGACAGGTGATTTAACTTCTTTCCCCTACTAATGCATCATAATTTTGCCTTCTTTTGGTCTCTGTGCTTGAAGTTGCAAAGACAAAGGAAAAAGCAAGACCTATGTCAAGTTTGGAGACAAAAAGGAGCCATAAAAATGGAAGTAAAGAAATTTTATTTGCTCTGTCAGTATTCTATCCTGTTTACCTTCATTCTCTCTTCCTCCGCTTTCACGTCCTCAATTCTATCTACAACATCTAAAGAGAAAGGTTAATAACTTGCTTAAGATAACCCAGTTGTTTATGTTATTTAATAGCTGGACAAGGATAAAATCCAAGGTCCTCTAAATTGGAAACAATTGATTTTTTCAGTCTTTCTCCTTCATTGCACTACCTTTATATGTTATTGATCTCTTGCAAAACAATTTATTACATGACTTAGTCAAATAAATTAATCCAGTTCCTAACATACCCATTACCATTTTGGATACTAAGGACACAATGTTGAATAAACTACATCCTCTAATGCAAATGGCTGTCACTTAGTCAGATTAAAAGATAAAAAAACAATACAGTTGTAAACAAATAATATTATAGGGGCACCGAGAAGGCAATTGTATCCTAGAACTGGGGTTTAGAGTAGGATTCTTGAGAACTGAAGGTAGTCAGGCAAACTATGGAAAGAACATTCCATGCCGATGAAGCAGCAAATATATAGGCTTAGATGTGACAAGAAATATCAATGTATTAGCATTTGCTCAATATAGATTGAACAAACAATGTGAAAAAGAAGAAAATGTGAAGTGATGCTAGACAAGTGATGGGTTAAATACTAAAGAGCCTTGAATAAAATGGCAAGAAGTTGGAAATTTATGCTGCTGTCAACTAGTACTCTTTGAGGTATTGTAAGCATCACAATTTCATGACCAAATGTATTTTCTGGAGCATAAAGCAAATATCTGTCATTAGGTACATCAATGAGCCACTGGGTTACATATAATTAAATGGAATTTTAAAATTCACAATGTGGTGATGTTATTACTATGTTGTCATTCATTACCAATGCCACAGAGTGCGATTTAGTATGCAATATTTTCCAAACTCATTCCACCATAGACTTCCGCACAGGCTTCTCAGTTTACTCTTGCCAAGGATTAGTTTTTTTCCAGTTAAGAAATACTGGCTGTTACCATAATATATAAGAATACTGGTTGTTACCATAGTATATAAAAGATTGAATAGAAGCATAACCAGAATCAAGAAAATTAAGAAGCAGTGGGTTGCTATAAGCCAGCTGAGATATTTTAAAGGAATGAACTAAGATATTAGGTGAGGGGTGAAAAATATAAATGGCTTTAAAAGATAGTAAGGATGTGAAATTTATAGGAACAGAGTAGTCTCCAAACAGAATTGTCATAGGGCCTTTGAAACACCTTCCCGGATAATTTGATAACATTTCCAAGAATCATTCTTTAAGGACTGATACAACTTTATAGGCACCAGGTTGTGATCCTGACTTCTTATCTTGTGGTCCACCTCCAGATAAAACGAAATATCCAATAACTTACATGTCACCTTCTCAATCTAGACAAAGAAGGCCTTATTCTCATTCTGTCACCCATTTCTGTTTTTCAATTGCAGTTCCTTATCTGAGATATTTAATGCTTCCCTTCCTTCTTTAGGAAAAACTGACTTGGCTTTAGCTTTGCAATCCCTTCCTGTCTGCCATAACATAGTACAGCAATCATAAAACCACTGTAGCCAAATAACAAATAGTAGCAAAAAGAGTATTAATCGTGCACTGTGCATGGTGGCTTTAAATAATTTAGTCGTGCTGGTTTTAGTGTCAAAATGATTTTTGGGGGGAGCATGGTGGTGTAATATTAAATCATTTCTTATTCACTTTATTTTGGATTGCAACACCATGCCTGGCCTTGATAGGTTGCTGTTGTAAAAGGCATACATCAACAATTTAATGAATCAATGGAGTGGATAAGACTAAATTGTGAAATTGTGACTCCCCCCACAACTCCAACTAATTCACACTTGTGATTTTCTTTCTTGCCATACGTGGCCTTGCTAGGACACAGGTAAATTGGGGAAATAAAGATACTTTTCATGCTGATAAATATTTAGAAACCTATTTTGAGGTTAATGTGTTGTAATTGCTATTTAAAGTTTAAAGCGTAGTGCATTCAAAAAAGTAATTAAGATTATGAAAGAGAGGAAACAAGTGATTGAATTTCTAAAGTGAGCATAAAATGAAAGAAATGGGTCATTTTGTGGCAAAACTATAATAATAGCTTCAATATTTATAAAATTACTTTTTCTAGTATTGAAGGGATAGGTCATATTAGAGAGAAGAAAAGAGAGAGAGAGAAAGAGAGAAGCAGCTTCTAGCCATATATTTATTTTGTTTTATAAATACCTTTATTTAAAACTGTATTTCATTTTAAAGTGCTCTTCAGAGTACTATTCCCTGGGAGAAATTATTCATAAATGGCACTAATGAGTGTCAAGCTGCATTTCAAGGCGTTTTGAAAATTGTCCTATTAATTAATGGTGTAATTAAGCTTTTGTCAGTGACATATCATATTTCTGACAGGAATAGATGGCCTTTGTGAGTCAGTGCCAGGCAGCCATCCAGGCAGCCACTGTGTGTAATGGATGGCAGCAATTTAGCGCAGGTTTACAGAGATGGGCCCACCTACGTGAGAGAGACTGGCAACTTGCATACACAAACACCGCTTTGCACTGTACTTTGGGAAATAACCGTAGCTGAGATTGATATGACCTCCTCCTTTGGATGACACATTAGCCTTTTACCATGAAACCATAAATAGCATTTCTCTGAGCTTTTGTGACAAAAATGTCAATTAGCTTCCAAATTTCATTTTGGTTTAATTTTGTATTCTAATTTCATTTGCATATTAATGTGAACATGGTGCAGAACTGTTAGATTAGAACACTGGCTAAGGCTAATAGGATGTAATACACACTTATTAGGGGGTAATAGTTATACACATTTAAATGTTGCCCCCACAATCATAGATCTATTTGTGTGAGAGATGTGCCACTGCTTAATGCCTATTGAATATCAGTGTGTCGCACAGCAAGATTTAAATGTGGGTACAGAGAAAAGCACTAAAATTGAAAGAGAAAACAGATCTAAGTATACTCATATCAACACAGTTAAATATAAATCATTTTATTCTGGTCATCCCTTTGCAACAGATCTCTATTAATTCTAGTATTAATAATTTACACTCTTGTTCCAGCTCTCAAGGTCTTAAAATTGAATAAAAATCAAATACAAGAATGAAATTTCCTTGGTAGAAACATTTCACATCAGTGAAGCTCACAGGCTTTGAATGACTTTTCTAGAGAAATAATTATTTTTCTCACATATTTTTAGGCTTTCTGGTTTTAATAATCAACTTATTATTTTATTTTTAAAATACATATTTTCATAAAAATATAAACGTGTATTTTATTTTATAAGATCTATATTTAGGCTTTAGTTTTCCAAATATTTTTAATGGTTTAGATAGAATTATAAAAGTTCTAATTGGCACTGGTTCAGAAATCAGCGTTACTATACTTAGGTTTGGATATTTTTAAAGCAGAAAAAGGACATTAAAGATCACCTAGTTCAACCCACTTCATTTTACAGATGAAGAAAGGGAGCCCAAGAGATTATATAATTTGCCCAAGGTCATGCGTCTAGTAAGTGTCAGAGTGAGGACCAGGACCTGACAGGTTCAGCTCCTTATTTTCAGAGGTTATTTTCAAAGTCTTAAAAAAAAAAAAAAATTGATAGCAGTTTAGATTTAAACAGAAACAGAAAGATGAAATAAGCAAGAAGACAGTAAGTGAAAGAGAAAGAAACCAAAAAAGGGAAGAGGAAAGGAGAAAAGGAAGAACAAAGTGGGGAGGAAGGGAGGAGGGAAGAAAGAAAGGAAGGGGAAAATTGTATGATATGAGAATTTTATTTCAATTCTTTAAGATGCCTCAGTAATTTGATAAAGTGCATTGTTTATCTTTTGAGACATGGATTGATTGCCTTACATTGTACAGTAAATCCTCAATTTGCAAATGAGGTGTGTTCCAGAATTTCATTGCATAATAACTTATTTTTTTAAACAATTTTTATCATGGCAACAAGGTCTATGTCTATTCACAATAGTTTATTTAACCAAATGAATCTTAAGTCATTTTTTAAGAGATTTTTATTTTTTATTTATTTTTTATTTATTTATTTATTTTTTTTTAGGGAGAAACACTCAGGTTGTAGGAATAAGAATCATTTTGAGAGCTTGCAGTGCAGGTAAGAGGAAGTTACAGAAGGCTGAGGAATGTGTAGTGCTGGATGAATGGGTTAGTAATTCTCAAAGAAATAGTATGTAAAAATTTATCCTAAATCTAGTTAGAAAAAAGATCGAACACTGTGTGAGCAAAGGCAGAAAGGAAGGACTGTGGGTGACCGCTTTTGGCCACTTATTGGTCAGGATGCTTCAGTTTTGTCCTGAAAGATGCATATTTTATTCAGAAAATTAAAGCCCTCTTTTGAAATTAAGTCATTTTCTCCAGAAGGTAGTTTAGGTGAACTGTTTTTGCTTAGGATTTCCTTCTTTCCACAGTCTTATCCATCACCTAATACAGGTGAGCAAAGTCTTGTCTTGCACTCAGAGAAGTTACCAGCAGTGGCTTTAACATTCTTTATTGCAATGATGAATATGCACACGATGCTGTGCTAGGTACATTCCTAACTTTTTTTCACACATGAATTCGTTTAATTCTCCCAGCAACCCTATGTGGTAGGTATTGATATTATCCTTATTTTATAAATGAAGAAAGTGAGGCACAAACGTTAAGCAAGTCGACTAAAGTTACACGGGTAACAAATAACAAAGATGGAATTCAAACACCTAGTGCTAAGATGGCTTTAGCCAGGAAGTTTTATTATGCTATAATTTTTTAAAAAGTAGAAATCTAAAATCCTGAAATCTACTCACTTATTTAGCCTAGTTTTACCACTTCTTACTCAAATTATATTTGTCACTTTTTAGTACAAATTTTTCTCTGACACTCACTCCCATATATACTGGGTATAAATCTTAGTCTACTTTTGGGAGTGTGACAGAGATCTTAGTACTTAGTGCTTTATTTATTTATTTATTTATTTATTTATTTTTAAAGCAATTTAAATGAGACTGGAGGCTCATCCCACATGAATCTTAGAGTGCTGTTTACATGATGGGGTACAGGGATTATCTTTCTGAGGACTCACAAAAATGTGAGATATTTATTTGGAAACAGAGAAAGGACCCTTAGTAGTTAGTTGTTGATATGTATATTTTCTGAGCCCAAATAGTTCTTTGCATCAGAAGGTTAAATGGCCTACTTGCGACTCCTGAGAAATGCCAATTTTATAGAATGTGACAGAATTGGTAACTAATTCTAGCCTCCTAGGGAACACATATTATTATTTCCCTCTGAGGTCCTGGCAGTTCCCAGAGTAATACCACAAGACAGACCTGCACTAAGATCTGAGAACAGCTGACTTTTCCTATCTTCAGGATCCTTCTGATCTAGATTCTTCCACCAAACCTCATCTCACGCTTAGCATACTCCTCTCACCTTGCTAGTTTTGCTTTAGACTCTGAAAGCAATCTTTCCTGAAGCAAGGGAATTACTTTGCCCTGGAAGGGGGTTGGGGATTCTTGAATTGTATTGTATTGCATTGCATTGTATTGTATTGTATTGTATTGTATTGTATTGTATTGTATTGTATTGTATTGTATTGTATTGTATTGCATTGTATTGTATCGTATCGTATCGTATCCAATCGTATCGTATCGTATCGTATCGTATCGTATCGTATCGTATTGTTGAGATGGAGTTTCACTCTTTTTGCCCAGGCTGGAGTGCAATGACACAATCTCTACTCCCTGCAGACTCTGCCTCCCGGGTTCAAGTGATTCACCTGCCTCAGCCTCCCGAGTATCTGGGATTCCAGGCATGCGCGAACAGGCCCATCTTTTTTTTTTTTTTTTTTTTTAAGCAGAGGCAGGGTTTCTCCATGTTGGTCAGGCTGGTCTCAAACTCCTGACCTCAGGTGATCCACCCACCTCTGCCTCCCAAAGTGTTGGGATTACAGGCGTGAGCCACTGTGCCCGGCCAGGGTGGGGGATTCTTAAGATTAGAAACATAAAGTGATAACACAACACAAATGAAATATCCCGCCACACATGTACTATTCTCTGCTGGATGTTTCCACTTCTAAGACCTGAGGATTCATTAAAAATCCACATAACCTAGAAGAACTCCTCATACTATACCAACACCACCTACCAAGGCAGTGCCAATTTGTTCTCATCTCATGATGGACACTATTCTACACCCAGTTGCCTAAGGCAGAGACTCATTTGTTACTTTGATTCTTGTTTTAACTAATCCCCACATCCAAGCAATAGTCATATCCTCTTTCTTCTGCCTCCTTTATAAACTATCTTAATTCCAGCAATTGCCACTATCATAGGGAATCGTCATGCTTGGTTTTGTATTGCACTGTGTGAATCAATCAACAGGGGAACTCATCGAGAGCATCATTCAATCTGTTGTAATGTCCTCATGTTGATCTCTATGCCTTAAATGTTACCTCTCCAATCCATTCTCCGTCTTTTGTTCCTTTAAAAGTCGCAAATCTTGTCAGAGCATTGCTTTGTTTAGAAACCCACAGTGGCTTTCATAATTTTTAGGGTGATGTCTAAACTCTTTTTGATGTCATTCAAGGCCTTTCAACATCTGATTTGAAGTTACTTTTATAGTGTTCTATCTCACCATTATTTTCCTCCCTACCTTACTTATGTATTTTGTAACTCATGTCTCAGACTTACTGAACTATTTTTGTTATAAATATTTTCCTAAATTTATCTTGATTCTAAGCCTTAGAATTTTTTTTTTCTTTTTTTTTTTTTTGGAGAGTTTCCCACTACCCCTACTTACCTCTCTACATAATTTCATCTCCTTACCTTGTTAACTGCATAACATCCTTCAAAAATCAATGAAAGCACCATTTCTTTTGGAAGTTTTCCCTGAATTCCTAACACTGGGTTAGAAGAACCTCTTATGTGCTCATATAGCCCTGTGGTTTCTCACTACTGCATCAAACAATGTTATAATTATCTGTTCACTTGTCTGTCTTCCTAGCTACATTATAAACCCTTGAAGAAAAGCAATGATGTCTTATTAATCATTGCATCCCTAGTGCCTTATAGAGTTTTGTCATTTAGCAAGTGCTAAGTGTTGAACAAATGAATGAATACCCCCAAAGGCATAAGTGAATGTTACACAGGTAATTTAGGAACTGCCTGTTAAACTTACTTTATTACCAAAATCTTATCATCTCTTCATAAGAATCTTAATATCACTTTATTCTCCTCAAAAATAGTTGAAATAAATAGAATTTTAAAAAGGAAGGGATATAAAGCAATCTAGTATGAAGTGTTTGCCATCCTTGATTTTTCTTCTGGTTTAAGACCTAAACTAACTTTATGAGGCTAAAAATAAAAAGTCTTATAGAATGACTTTTTAAATATTCGGCAATGATCAGTTCTGCACTAAATGCTCAAAAAGAGCTCAGTATCCATTTTGTGAATATCTAATATATTTAAATTAAATTGGCAACTCATTATAGTGACTAAGACATAGAATTACTTTGTCATAAATTATAGGTAATCTGTATTTTCACATTAAGTCTATTACCAGTAATAGAGTTTTAATGTGGTACTTACACTTTGATAAAAGAGAAATCATCTTGCCACTAGAAATATGTAAGACGTGAATAGAGAAAAAATGAGAAAGTTGGGGGGAAAAGAATGCAAGATGTGGGTAAGAATGAGGAATTATAAGAAAAACTGGAATGACTCGGAAAATAGCAACAAGGAAAGAAAGAGAAAAAATAAGGATGGACAGAAATAGGTAACAGTAGGGGGCTGAGGAGATTGTAGGAAAGGAAAAACCAGTAAGAAAAGATGAAATAGGAAAATACAGAATCAAAAAAAGAGCAGAATAATATGAAATACATATGGATCACTGCTACCTTGAGAAAATGAACTAGTGCCAATAGAAATGCATATACTATATGCCTAAGTTTAAACAGGAAGTTTTTACATGAGTAGTAAACAGAAATAAAAATAGATAATATTACATTTTTAAACAATTTGATAATGATTACCTAAGAAGCTTGCTTTATGGCTTGAAATTACTCTACAAATCAGCATTATATTGGTTGTGCAATGGGGGAAATCTATTTTCTTTTCTCAATAATGTGTGCAGGCAGAACACCACTAGGTAAAGCTGTCAGGTTTATGTTTCTCAGAGTGAATTCCATGTACCTTCCATAAGTTGTGCGGGGTTCTGCAGTAGAAATATATATCTGGAGAAGGGAAAATGCACAACATACTCATTATTTTAAACGTTAACAAAAAGACACGCTGTGGTCCCATTTTATAGAGGTATTTTTTTTTTCCTTAAGAAGACAGTATTTATTTTCCCAGTAGATTTTCTTTAAACCCACTTTATGTGTCTGCTGTAGTACCTTTGGAATTCGCTATTTGATATCTAGTTAGAGAATTAAGAGAAAAGCTTCCATAGTGAATTTGAAAAACTGGACATTTTGGAGGATCATTCTGAGAAGAATAAAGAAAAGGGATTTTCTGACTCATCCCTATTTTTCTCATGTGATTAATTTTTATTCTGTAGTACAGAAAAATGTAAAATGAGTTTTAGCCTAGAGCACACATAATTAATCAGTATATTGTGAGAAGAAAGCTTCTGTTTAAATAAGAGTGGAGCTTAGTGAATAGTCTACTTTCTTAGTCCTTTTAGTGTTGCTATAACAGAATACCCAAGACCGGGTAGTTTATTTTTAAAAAGAGGTTTATTTGTCTCACAATTCAGTTAGCTAGAAAGTTCAAGATTGGACATCTGCATCTGGTGAGGGCCTCAGTCTGCTTCAACTCACTGTGAAAAGTGGAAAGGAAACGAGCCCTTGCAAAGAGATCATGTGATGACAGAGGAAGCAAGAGCGAGAGAAGTGAGATGGCAAGCTGTTCTTAAAAGACAGCCCTCCTGGGAACTAACAGAGCTACAGCTTACTCACCTGTGAGTGAACATTAATCTATTCACAGGATCTATTTCCAATCAAACACCCCCCACTAGACTCCGTTTCCCAACATTGCCAATTTGGGAATGAAATTTCAACATGAAGTTTAGAGAGGACAAAAAACCAAACAATAGCATCCAGTATATCACAAATTCAGAAAAAATCATGATCCATTGAATTTATATAAATATGGGTGATGGTTCAAGACCTTATGAGCATAATTGTGATAGAAGATGGACATAGTCTATAACTTCACATTTTCTCTATTAGCTCCGTTTAAATTTTTAAAAATCATATACCTAAGAAGGGGACCAATTTGAATTAGATGAGTAAAACAATGTTTGGAAAACTGGCCCTATTCTAAGATGAGTAACTATCAATATATGTATGCATTATTCATTGGTAATTAATTTTTTTACTATAAATGTTTGTGTAAGAAAATTACATACATATATATATATATATATTTTTTTTTTTTTTGAGTTGGAGTCTTGCTCTGTCACCAGGCTGGAATGCAGTGGCCTGATCTCAGCTCACTGCAACCTGCGACTTCTGCCTTCCAAGTTCAAGCAGTTTTCCTGCCTCAGCCTCCCGAGTTGCTAGACTACAGGTGTGCACCACCACGTCCAGCTAAGTTTTTGTATTTTCAGTACAGACCAGGTTTCACCATATTGGCTAGGATGGTCTCGATCTCTTGACCTTGTGATTTACCCGCCATGGCCTCAAGTGCTGGTATTACAGACGTGAGCCACTGTGCCCAGCCAATACATATATATTTTTTATATATTATATAATAGATATTACATATAATATATAATATATGTTACATATAATATATATGTTATATATTATATATTATATAATATCTGTTATATATTATATATTATATAATATCTATTATATAATATATGTATTAAATATTATACTATATATGTATTACATATTATATATGTAATATTTATATATTATATATAATATATTTTATATAATATATAATATAATATATAATATAATTATATAATACATAACATAATATATATCATATATAATATAATTATATGTAGTAGATATTGTATATCATATGTACCATATGTATTATATATAATATATTAGATAATATGTATAATATATATTGTATTATATGTGTTATATATAAAATATGTATTTATATATATATATCGAGTTCATGTCTCTTGTTTTCATGAGGAGACATACTTGATATGTGTCTTTTGTGGGTGGAAGTAGATCAGGTGGGGTTTTTGGAAGGATACATGGAAGATTATGTATAGATATTTGCCCACTGTTCTCTGATGTTTCTTCCATATTCTTTTCATTCACTAAAAGTTAGGCTTTTGAAAAGGAAAACTGCTTGCAGTAAACATTTATACTGTGAACAATGGTCTCCCCATGGTCAGCTTCTTAAAATAGCCTATCCTTTTCCATTCTAAGAGAAGAACTAAGCTAAAGAGTACAACAATATTTTAAAAATCATCCTATCCTCTTGAGGAAGGATGAACATTAACACATCAGCAGACAATTCATTTGGGAAACTTTTGTGGCCATAAATATTCAGTTAAGGATTAATTCTCTGACCATTCACCTATTTGTCATAACTTCCTTAATTAAGGTCCTTAATTGGGGAAAAAATATATCATGATGTTGAGCAGATTTGTTTTCTAAAGCTTTTTCTTCAACCTAACCAACCCTTAACTTTTAAAATATCATGTCATTTAAAGCTTTCCACAGAAAATTAGAAAAGTAATCTTTCATCATACTTACAGTTTCTTGGAAACAATATCATATTTGCATTCATAGTCATCTTAAACTTTTCCTATCTTTTACTCATTTTTATTTTGTCAGTCACCATTATCCTTACTAACAGACTGTCATTAGTTACATACAAATTCACCTAATTCACTATATTGAGAGTTCTGTGAATATTGGAAACATTTCTTATTCATTTTTCATTTACTAGTCTTTTTATACACATGCCTTTTATACATTATATTTACAAAAAAATGCTTGCTGACTTAATGTACTTAAATATAATGTGAACATAAGATACATTCACTAGGTAAAAATGGTTAGTTCTAGTCTAAATAAAATTATTATATTATATTCTAAAGACACTAATTTTTAAAATAAAATGCAATTTATTTTTTCAACCATAAACTTTACTTAAGACATACAAAAAATTCTATTTCTAAATTAATGGGGAAAAGATAACTATTTTAAAATATTACTTTTTAAGCAATTGGATTATAGGTCTCCATAAGATTCTGAAATGGTTCAATAGATGGAAGTGATACTGGAAAGTGAACAATGATTTCTGTGATTAATGTATACATGCACAGCTTTACATCTTTAGTATGTCCTTTACCAAAATTGCACTTTGTATTATTGGCAGACTGATAAGAGTGCATGTTATTTAAGGCCTTTCAAGAAGCAGACACCAATATGGAATTAAACATTCAAGCAATGTATTAGTCCATTTTCACACTGCTATGAAGAAGTACCTGAGACCAGATAATTTATAAAGGAAAAGAGGTTTAATGGACTCACAGTTCCACGTGGCTGGGGAGTCCTCACAATCATGGCAGAAGGTGCAGGAGAAGCAAAGGCACATCTTTCATGGTGCAAGCAAAGGAACCTGTGGAGGGGAACTGCCCCTTATAAAACCATCAGATCTCCTGAGACTTGTCACTATCATAAGAACAGCACAGGGAAAACCCACCCCATGATTTAATTACCTCCTACTGGGTCCCTACCATGACACATGGGGATTATGGAAGTTACAATTCAAGATGAAACTTGGGTAGGGACACAACTAAACCATATCAAGCGATTTATAAAGATAAATCTCCATAGGAAAATGGGGAGGGAGCCCAAGGAGGCTAAAAGAGCTGTCAGACCAGAATGAAGGCCTTACCCTTATGAAAGAAAGAGGAAAGGAAGAAATGTTGAATGAAAGAGTCAGACTGAAGTGCAATCATAAAGAATTTTGATAAAGTCAATTGGGGATCTTTGAATCAAAACTGTCCATTAGAGGAGTCTCACTCCCTTAGGATCAAGCCTGCCTTGGTATCCCAGCTAAGCTTAGTCATTGGTTGGGAGCCCATGGGAAGCATGGCCTCAAAGCATACTAGGTTATAGATTTCAGAAAGTGCAGCAGAGACGTTTGTTTGGTCAATTGTGATCCAAAAAGTTGAAGATCTGAGACCAACAATTTGTCACCTCCCACCAAAGGAATTAAGACAATGGCTGCAATTAATTGACAATGGTTTTCAAATTTAATGTGTGGTATTGGAGAGGAATAACAACAATGATTGACTGATAAAAAGACAGACATTAGAATAGTGGTATGGTCTGAGTGGAAGAAAACATATCTAGATTGGTGGTTTCTGGATAGACCCTGGAATTTAGTTCTTGGATTCAAATCCTAACTCCAAACTTTCTAGCTGTAAGCAAATTAATCAAGCTTACTTTTTCTCAACTGTGTCATCTGTAAAACGAGGTAAACTGTTGTACCTTTCTTACAGAAAGCACTGTTATTCTCTTAAATTGTTAACATCTGAGGGCACTTTAAAAGTAATATCATTCAACAACATAGATTCTCATGACTTACACTCATTCTACTATGAACACTCTAAAAGTTGAGTGTTTTAATGTATGTGTGAGTTAGGAAATAAGGAATGGACAAGGAAATCAGCTCTGCTTTAATGAAAAAGGCAAAAAACATTCAAAGATGAAGTCGTCAAAAGCTTTGCTTCAAAATACATTTAGGTGATATTTAGCAGAGGCCGGGGTGAGGAGCTTGGGGAGATGTTGATCAAATAACATTTTAGTTAGATTGGAAGAATAAGTTCGAGAGATTTGGTATATATCATGGTGACTATGGTTAATATCAATATATTGTCTACTTAAATACAATAATAACAATCTATTGTCTTAAAAACAATATATTGTCTACTTAAAAATTGCTAAAAGAATAGATAAAAGTGCTCTCTTGACAAAAAGAGAACTTCTTCAAAAAGCAACAATTTAAAATCCATATAGCTATTCTAAAAATTCATATTGATATTATGTTAAAAACTCATAACTATGGGAGCGCAATTTGCTTGACAACTATTGTATCTTAGTTATGCATTTTCATTTTTTAGTGTCTAAATCAAAATGCTGGGTATATTCCTAATCTACACTGTAGAATTTCAGTTTATTGGGTCATGCATTTGCTCGGCAAACAAAGATACTCATGCTTAAGATGTCGTTGTACAAGTTAATTTTTGGATTTTAGAACAGTATTATTTTAATCTGCTTGCCTTGCCTCCAGAAAAGCATTGGTCTTTCTATAAGAAATGTATAACTTGAAATATACAATGAATTTAATTTGTGCTTTTATTCATTTTCAAATTTATATTGACGAGTGACCTTGAATTTTTGGTCACTGCTAGCTACTTTTTGGTTGTACCTTATTCAATTATATATATATAATCTCCCACCAGAGTTACAAACAAATATCTGTTCTCTTATCCTGTTAAAAAAGTTACATCCCAATTTCATAATTATTAGAGTAAAGATTAGGTTGCAGTCACATAATCTATTCAAAATACAATAGTTTCTTACAAGGCAATTTAAGATATTTGAAGCAATTGTTCAACACTGTTTTCCTTTAATCTAAGATGAAGCTGTGATAGGGAAGTGAATATTAAATACGGTATGAAACATATTCTGTTTTCAAACATGCTGCTCTAATGAAACATCTGCTCATAATGCTGTTTCTTCCATGAAGAAGCAAATTGAGACAACTAATCATATAAAAAATACAGCTACTTTGAGAACAAGACTAGCCCATTTTTTTTCCTTCTGCAAATCGGAAAAGATTGGAATTGTTTTACATATTTCACAGGGCTCTTAGTTGTAAGCATTTGCACTTGGGCAAATACCACATTGAAAAAATTAGACTGGCAAAATAAACACACTTATTTTATCAACACCTTGTTACATGTCTGAAAGACAATTAATTTAATCTATGAAGTGCTTCCTTGTTATATTCTGGAATCCTATGGATTATGGATTAATCAGTGTTAAAAAGTTCTATTCCACATTACTAATGGTTTGTGAGTAGCTGCTAAAGAGCTTCATTTGTCATGAAGGAATAAGTGCCAAGGTTTCAGCATATTTACCATTTTAAATTGAGCAGTTTCACACATGCTTAAATTGGTAATCTGACTTATAAAAATATTTAAGGAAATGTTACATTAGTGCTAAATTTACTTATAAGGCATAAGCTATGGTAAGTTTGCCACAATTGTTTGGTAATGAGAGCAATATAGTAGTACAGTTAATTTGCGAGATCAAAGCATAATGAATTACAGGATTCAAATGTAGCAATGCAAAGTTATTTAAAAGAAATAGAATAGCTTCACCATTTCCTCTGCTTAACTGAGCAGTTAAGCAGTACAGATACTTATGTATATATTATTGATTATGTGTAGATTAATATACATTTTTAAAACACTATGTAAACTGGGAGAATTATTCATTGGCCTTCAAAATGGGGTAAAAGTCAGAGACAGTCTGGCCAGTGGTCTTCTTCACATGTGACAAATGAGCATGCCAACCCAGTGTAGCACAGGAAGAAAGTATTAAAACCATTACTAATATGTAATGATTATATTCTCTTAATCATGTTTTAGAACATTTTTACATACTATGTAATACTTAAGTGTATGAGTAAAATGTACTAATATTGTTCTAAACATTGAAAAGTGATCTTTAGTAATAGAAGGATAAGATAAAAATTTGTAGACACCACTCATTTAGACAAGGCTATACCCAAGCCAACTCTGTTCATGGATTTAAAGAGGCTTCATGAATAAAATATACATGTTCAGATTCCATAAAAAATGTTACCTTTGGCCAGGCGCAGTGGTTCATGCCTGTAATCCCAGCACTTTGGGAGGCCGAGGCAGGTAGATCACCAGGTCAAGAGATCATGACCATCCTGGCCAACATGGTGAAAGCCCGTCTCTACTAAAAATGCAAAAATTATCTGGTCATGGTGGTGGGTGCCTGAAATCCCAGCTTTTCGGGATGCTGAGGCAGGAGAATCGCTTGAACTTGGGAGGCAGAGGTTGCAGGGAGCCGATATCGCACCACTGTACTCCAGCCTGGCAACTGAGCGAGAATCCATCACAAAAAGAAAAAAAAAAGAAAGAAAAAATTATGGAATGTGTGGTTAACCTGATATTATGCCAGGTTAAACCACAGTTATTCTTCTTCTTGTACACAGCCAAACATACCCTCTAGTTTTATATATTAATTCAATGACTTTGGTAACTATGTGCCAGCCCAGAAGAAATATAACCTCACTCAATGCCTCAGTGTTTTCACCATACCATTTGTCTGGAGAACACCAAAATGAAGATGTGAGACCTTGTTAAATTCTCCAAAAGTTAGGCATTTTCAACAAATGATGTTGGAAAAATTAATATCCTCATGCAAGATAATGAAATTGAAACATATACCATACACAAAAATCAACTCAAACTGGATTGAAGACTTAAATGTAAAACTTGAAACTGTAAAACTACTAGAAGAAAACACAGAGGATAAGTTTCATGACAATGGTCTTGGCAATAATTTCTTGGATATGACACCAAAGCACAAGCAAAAAAAAAAAAAAAAAAAAAACAAGTCAACTGGGACTACTACTTCTAACTAAAAAGCTTCTGCATGGTAAAGGAAATAATCAACAACGTGAGAAAGCAATATGTGAAATGGGGGAAATATTTGCAATACATATATCTGGAAATGGATTACTATAAAAATATATAAAAGTCCTATATAACTCAATAGCAAAAAGAAAACAAATAGTCCTGTTAAAAACTGGGCAAACAACCCGAATAGACATTTCTCCAAAGAAAATGTGCAAATGGTCAACAAATATATGAACAAATGCCCAATATCACTAATCACCACCATAATGTGGTATCACCTCACACCTGTTAGTGTGTTCTACTGTTTGATTGTGTTCCCTCCAAAATTCATGTTGAAATTTTATCCCAATGCAATAGCATTAAGAGATGTGGCCTTTGCGAGCCTCTGCCCCCACTAATGGGATTAGTACTCTTATAAAGGGCTTTAGGTTGAAGCGAGCACTTGTTTGTCTTTCCATATCTTCCACAATGTGGGGACACAGCCACAAAGCCTCATTTTGGAAACAAAGAACAGCTCTCACAAGATGCCAATGCCAGTGCTCTAATCTTGGACATTCCAGTTTCCGGAACTATAAGAAAGAGTCCCCACTAGGGCAGTGGCTGGCAGAGTCACGGGGGTCCACTTCGGAATGTCCCTACTGGGGTAATGTCTGGTCAAGCCATAGGATGGGACTGGCCCCTAGACCTTGAACTGTAGTGTCATTGGAGTGCAATTCCTGCCTGAAAAGCCACAGGCATCCAAAATCATCCATGGGAGCTGTAGCATGGGTTGCTTCCAGAAACTCTGTGGGAATAAGACTCCCCGACAGACCTTTGGGACTCAATTCTCACCCTCATGTGTCTGAAAGCATGAAGCCAAAGGAGATTATCCTAAGGCCTTATTATTTAATATCATTTGCCCTTTTTTTTATTTATTATTTTTTTTTTTGATGGAGTCCCACTCTGTCACCCAGGCTGGAGTGCAGTGGCACGATCTCAGCTCACTGCAACCTCCGCCTCAGGGGTCCAAGCGATTCTCCTGCCTCAGCCGTCTGAGTAGCTGGGACTACAAGTGTGCGCCACCACACCTGGCTAATTTTTTTTTTTTTTTTGGTATTTTTGGTAGAGATGGGGTTTCACTATGTTGGCCAAGATGATCTCGATCTCTTGACCTGGTGATCCGCACACCTGGGCCTCCCAAAGTGCTGGGATTACAGGCATGAGCCACCGCGCCCAGCCTGCCCTGTTGAGTTTTAGGCTTACTTGGGAGCTATTACCCCTTTCTTCTTGTCTATTTCTTCCTTTTGAAATGAGAACATCTATGCTTGTCCCATGATGATATTTTAGAAGCACATAATTTGTTTGATTTTGCAGATTCACAATGGGAGAGAAATTTACCTCAGGATGAATCGCACTTTCAAGCTCACCCATATCTGATTTAGATTATATTTAGATGAGACTTTGGACTTAGGCTTTAAAGTTGATGCTGGAATAGGTAAAGAGTTTTTGGAGTTATTGGGATAAAAGCAATGCATTTTGTATATGAGAAGGATATAAATGTTGGTGTTTTAGATGTAGAATGCTATGGCTTGAATGATGGTGTCTCCTCTGAAGTTCATGCTGAAACTTAATCCCTAATGCAACGGTATTGAGAACTGTGGCCTTTTCTGGGCTCTGCCTCATGACTCAAAAGGGCTTAAAGTTGAAGGCAGTGCTTTCGTGTCTCTCCATCGCTTCCACCATGTAAGAAGAGTGTCCTTCCCCCATGAATGATGCAGCATCGAGGTGCTATCTTAGAAGCAGAGAACATCCCTCATGAGACACTGCTCCAGCTAGTGGCTTGATTTGGCAGTCTCTAGTCTCCAGAACAATGAAAAATATTTTTTTCATTTTTCATAAATTACTCAGTCTGTGGTATTTTGTTTATACCAATAGTCAACAGTTATACCAGTAGTCAACAGTCTCCAGAACAATGAAAAACATTTTTTGTTTTT
Organism: Theropithecus gelada; assembly: GCF_003255815.1. Classification (NCBI taxonomy): domain Eukaryota; kingdom Metazoa; phylum Chordata; class Mammalia; order Primates; family Cercopithecidae; genus Theropithecus; species Theropithecus gelada. Next base: position 7,041,356 of record NC_037685.1, on the reverse strand, counting down.
CATAAATTATTCAGTCTGTGGTATTTTGTTATACCAATACAAACAGACTAAGACAGGATGGTTATTAACAACCACAGAAACAATAAGATAAGTACTACCGATGATATAGAGAAACTGGAAATCTTGTACACTGTTGGTAGAAATGCAGTGGTGCACCCACTATGGAAAACAGTATGTGTATTTTGGATTTTTGTAAAATCCAAAAATTTAAAAAATATAATGATCATGTGCTCCAACATCCCACTTTTAGAGATGCATCCAGATCATTAAAATCAGTATCTCAAAGAGATACCTGCACTGCTGGGTTGATTGCAGTATTTTCACAATCGCCAAAATCTGGAAACAACCTACAGTAGAATATTATTCTGCCTTAAAAAGTAGAAAACCCTGGCATTTGTGACAACACAGATATATCTGGAGAATATTCTACTAAGAAAATGAGCCAGCCACAGATAAAGTGATACCTAATAAATCCACTTAAATGAAGCTTCTGTAATACTGAAATTTATAGAAACTGATAGCAAAATGGCGACTGCCTGGGGCTGTGTTAAGGGGGAATTGAGGAGTTGTTCTTCAGGAGGTGTATACTTTCCGCTATACAAGATGAGTAATTTCTGGATATCTGCTATACAAAACTGTGCCTATAGTTTACAATACTGTATTATGCATTTAAAAATATATTGAGAGGGAAATTAATAAACACCTGCTTATTGCTGCATGATGGTTTCACCTTAAATAAGCATGTGAATTTGTGAAAGCATAAGACAAACTGATAAGCTAATGAACTGTAATAGATAACACCTCCTTGCACCCATGTCCTTGTATAATCTCCTCCCAATGGTCACCTGACTTGGCTTTATTATATGCTTTGATCAACTAGACATTAGCAATCATAATGCAAGCTGAGATTTGAAACATACTTACACATTGGGGTGATCCCTCCTCTGTTGCTGGTTGAATCTCTTTCACCAATATGTGAGGAAGCTGTTTGCTAACCTGCTGAAGTACATAGCCCAGACCATACCCAATACCAAAACAGACACGTGTGAGCTCATATCAAGTCATTCATCCTCGTTCAAGCCACCAGAGCATCAAAGCCATACAAGTTACCCTAAGTGCGACCAGCAGAACAAATGTCAAACCAAGTTCTGCCTAAATTACTGACCCACAAAATAATGATCAAACAGGAGGATTATATTTTTAAGCTTTGGCATACTTTGTTAAACATACTTTGTTACACATACTTATGTTTCCGATAAGTATTCTAGAAATTTACCAAAGTGGGCATTACTACTTTCAATCTTAAGGTCAAGAGCATATAGTTGAAACAATCTTCTAAGAGATAACACTTCTCTCCTCAGCTAGAAAATAATGTCAGAAATTTTAATGTGTGTGTATGAAACTGTAATTATATTATTCTGGACTGAAATGTTTTACAAGAGTTGCTGAGGAACGCCCATGGGGAAAAGTGTGACATGGCACCTGTCATTCAGCGTTCACCCATTTGCCCAAAAAATGAACACAGGACTTTCCTTTAGACAGGAAAGGGAAGCATGGCAGTAAACTCAAAAGGTCTGTGGTATCAAAACACAAGGTGAGTTCTGTTTCCTGTTATCAGAGGGAAATCTTATGAGCCAGTCAGGATTTTGAGAGGAAATAGAGAGCCCCACAGACAGCTCACTCCTTGGACAGCAATGTTACCGAGAGAGTAAGAATAGAGAGAGTAAACAGTAGCTGAATACAGTCAGGGTCTAAAACAGCCAATCAAAGAAAGAGATGATTACAGTGTTTCCAGAGGCATATACTTCATTGTAATCAATCATGTTTACCCATATAAAGACATTATTTAAAATGGAAGCATTACCTAAATGTTTTTATATTGATACATCATGATCACAAGATTCTTCTACTTATATGCTCTTAGCTCTTTAGGAGCTGCTATAAATGAAGGGCTAACCATATAATTATTTGCAGCTGTGTGTTACTGACTATGATCAATTCTTGTAATTGTGATCTTTTAAATATTTGCACCTGCAGACATTTGGAGCCGAACATCATAATGTGTCTTCCAAAAATCAATGGAACAAATGAATTTGCATGCATATGGTACTACTTTTGAACTCACACACATACATATGTAATTTCTGAGACAAATAATTTAATCATAACTAGGCACATAGTCATTTAAGATGTGAATGAAAATCTCCATTTAATCTAAAGATATCTATGGGGAAAAAATCTTTGTAGAAACCAATGAAAATGTATATCAATTTAACTATAATAGGCTAAATGTGTAAGTTCCAGAGGATATGGTGCAACCCCACTTTGGAAATTATTAAGAAAGTTTGAATTTCTGAACTAAAAGCCAGAACGTTACCCACATACAAATGATAATCTAGATAGATATAAATAGATTGTAGATAATTCTGTTATTAGTAATTTTCTACTTTTAAGCATGACTTGTTTCTGATATGTTTAGAAATAAAATGCTTATAAATTTATAGAGTAGTATTTTTATGTTCAGTGAATTGAATTTTTTTTTTTTTTTTTTTTTTTTTGAGACAGAGCTTTCACTCTTGTCACCCAGGCTGGAGTGCAGTGGAACGACCTCAGCTTGCTGCAACCTCCGCCTCCTGGGTTCAAATAATTCTCCAGCTTCAGCCTCCCGAGTATCTGGGATTACAGGCATGCACCACCACGCCCGGATAATTTACTTTTTTTGTATTTTTAGTAGAGATGGGGCTTTGCCATGTTGGCCAGGCTGGTCTCGAACTCCCGAACTCAAGTGGTCTGCCCGCCTTGGCCTCCCAAAGTTCTCGGATTACAGGCATGAGCCACCGCACCTGGCCGAATTGAAATATTAATAACATTAATGACAGTTCTATATGTTGCCAGAAAAAAAAGTCCTGAAAAAAATATAAACACACACATATAAAATATACTGGGGTCAGGAAATCGAGCCCAGCATTTTCTTTCCCTAAGCCACTGCACAGGTAAATGAACGTTTAAATACCATCGTGTAAAAACAACATGAAGATTTGTATGGGGTGCTTTGTGCATTTTGTGAAGTATGTAAAGCTCTTTATAACACTGGAATCAGAGACAGCTGAAAAAGGTTTATCCAGCATCTGTCCCTTGTTCACTATTAACTGCGGAAGGAAAAGAGAACCAATCTTTAATGGAGCAATCTGCATGGCTGTCAATGACCAAGGTGGTTTACATATATTTTCTTATTTAATCCTAATAATAATCCCATACAATGCACATAATTATTTTTAAATTACAGATGAGAAAAATGAGGTTTAATTAGATTATGTATTTTCCCATTTTATGCATTAGGTAAATTGAGTAAGAGAAGAATTTAGGCTAATCTGAAACTTTAAGCTGGACTCTTTCCTGCTTTACTCTTAATCTCTCTAGATCTTGGTTTCTTCGTTAGCAGAGAAGGTGATTGTTTATTGTTATTGTTGTTCTTCTAGATACTCTATAGAAAAAAATAAACAATATTCAGCAATTGTGTATTTTAATGGCATACATGAGCTTAAATTCTAATGGTACACCTTGTGTGTGCTGTTTGAAACATGTTGAAATAATTTTAAGTCTTGATGCAAAGTGTTTTATGTTCAATTTCAGATAAAAGTAGGGCGAAAGCAGGAGGATGATAATGGTGTTTGTTTCTTTTCTCCAGTGAGATGACTGTAATTAAAGTAGCTGCTGCTTCTACTTACTATAAAACATGCTTTATGCGCAGATCATTTTTGCAATAGAACATACCTAGCTGGTGAATATAAAAATTACTTCCAAAATGTTGTGTTTAGAGACTTGAATTTTAAAATGGTTCACTGCTGGGAAAGGTAAATTCTACAAGATACACTAATTTTAAAAAGCTCTAATACAATCTGACACTTGAAATATCAACTCATAAAATATTAACAATTTTAATCCATTTAGTACCACTGATATTAAAGCATATAGAATGTAATCAGACATGTTAAATTTAATAACTTTATTTTGATGTTAAGAATGAGCACTCCTGATAGCCTAACACCACCCTTGCTAGGCATGTGAGCAAGCCATTTTGGAAGTGGGTCCTGCAGCCCTACCTCATGCTCTGTGGAGCAAATGAGCCTTCCCCACGATATCCTGCCCAAATTACACATTTTCGAGCTACAGAAATAACTGTTACTGTTTTAAGTCATTGAGTTTAGAGGTGGTTTGTTTGTTATAAAGCAATAAATAACTAGCACAGAGAACCAAGCTTGGACATGAGCAAGATACAAGGCTTCCTATTCCTTGGACTAGGAAAGTCCGGTCTCTAGTCATATCTCATGGGTAGGGTACCACAACTGGAATAAATTAACACTAATCATTTTCAGCCTTGCCATTCTTCTGACGTTCCAGGTTTTGGTGAAGGATCCTTCCACTGTTCCAATTTCAGGCACCTCCTCACCCTTTGTCTACCAATGAGCAGAAAACCTGAGTGACAGCCACAATAATCTGCAACCAAGGGAAAAGAGACAATGATTTAAAAATAAAAATGGGTACAAGAAGTTAAAAAAAAAAAATACTGAAATTCGATTAAACTAAATCATTAACTCTAATCATATAAAGCAAAAATCTCTAAAGGGACAGCTAAACTAGAGAAAACCACATATAAGAGAAAATTGAAATTACAGCAGCAGTAAGCAAACAAACAACAAAAAAAAAACAAAACACAAAATGATTCTTCCCCAAGGGTGCAGTTTGCACTTCTTCAGACAAAGTTGTCTGCTTGATTTCTGCTACTGTATCAAAGACAGGTCTTAAATCCAGGGTCTAAATTCACATTCTCTACTGTAAAATGAGTGTCATGGGAAAGGTTAGAATGATTCTTATGGCCCAGGTTTAGAGTCTGAAGTATTGCTATGAACTCATATTTAGTTTAATTATAGATGGATTGATACAATAATAATTATAGATATATGTAGCTGCATTGATTAGTGTACATACATATATTTCCTAGTTCTGCCAATTGAGAGGGGTCACAGGCAATGATACCCCAATTCCAATATATATATAGCACCCAGATCTTGCATCTCATAACAGTCATCAATATGAAGAATAAGAGTTTCTTGAAGAATTGCTAATTCTAGGACTGAAGTAGGGAATATATAAAATAATCATGAGGAATGTGATTGCTAGAAAGTAAAGAAGTGCTAAAATAAATAAATAAATAAATAGGAACATATCCAAAGGACAAAGAAGCCAACTGAAAGCACTCACAGTTGCCAAAGTTGGAACCATCTGAGCAACAATATAAATAATGTAGTAATACATCCAAGAATCCTTATTAAAGTTCATTAAATTTAAAAGTATATTTATTAAAAGCATATGTATTATATATGTGTTTGTATTTATGTGCATGTGTATGTTTATACAGTCATGCATTGTATAATGATGTTTCAGTCAATGACAGACAGCATATATGACAATGTTCTCATAAGATTATAGTGGAGCCAAAATATCCCTATTACTTAGCGACTCTGTAGTCATCCTAAGTATAGCACAGGACATGTTTGTGGTGACGCAAGTGTAAACAAAAAACTTGCTGTGCCATCAGTCATATAAAAGTATAGCACATAAAATCATGTTCAGTGTATAATACTTAAATATGATAATAAACAACTATGTTACCAGTTTACGTATTTATTATATTACACTTTTTTATTACTTTAGAGTGTAGTTATTATACTTGTGTTTTTAAAAAGTTAACTCTAAAAGTGTCGCAGGCAGTACCTTCAGGAAGTATGCCAGAACAAGGCATTGTGATCACAGGAGACAACATCTCCATGCGTGTTATTGCCCCTGAAGTCTTTCTAGTGGGACAAAGTGTGGAGGTGAACATTACACTGATGACCTTGACCCTGTGTAGGCCTAAGCTAATGTGTATGTTAGCATCTTAGTTTGTTGAAAAGAGATTCCTATTTCATGGACACTAAATACAAGTTTATAAATTAAAAATATAAAATTGAAAGTAGAAAGAGCTTATAGAATAAGAATATAAAGAAACTATTTTGTACTGCTATACAATGTGTTTGCATTTTAAGCTGTGTTATTACAATAGCATCAATAATTTAAAAATTCAGTTTATAAAGTAAATAGATTACAGTATCCTAAGATTAATTATTAAAGAAAGAAAAAATGTTAAAATAAATTTAGTGTAGACTAAATGTACAATGTTTTTAAAGTCTGTAGTAGTGTGCGGTAATGTCCTAGGCCTTCATATTAACTTAACACTCACTCACTGACTCACCAAGAGCAGCTTCCAGTCCTGTAAGCTTCATTCCTGCTAAGTGCCCCATAGAGGTGGACCATATTTTATCTTTTATACTATATTTTTACTGCATGATTTCTATGTTTAGATATGCTCAGATACATAAATGCTATGGTGTTACAATTACCTACAGTATTCAGTACTGTAACATGCCGTGCAGGTTTGTAGTCTAGGAGCAATAGGCTATGCCCTACGGCCTAGTGTGTGGTAGGCTATGCCATCTAGGTGTGTGTAAGAATACTCTGTGATGTTTGCACAACAATAAAATTGCCTAATGACATATTGTATAAATATATATTGGAGAGAAAGAAGAAACAAATGTCCCATAGACAAGAATTCCCAGTAATTTATGCATATACTTCTTTCTCATGGAGGTGGAGCTTATCTCCCCACCTTTTGATCACGGATTCCATTTAATGACTTGCTTCTAAAGAGTGGATTATTAGGGGATGGTAAGTAACTTTACAGTGGAGAGAACTGCTTTGGCCAGGTGATGAAGGTTAACATGAACAGTGCCAAGCCGTGTTGAAAACATGTACCCTTGTTATGTTGTGATGAAAATAAAACCTTATCTCTCTGATCTTTTTTCCACACCCATAACTCTGGAATGATTGTGAAAAACAAATCAGACACAGTAAAATTGAGGGTTACTTATTCTACAAAATACCTGAGTAGTACTCTTCAAAACTCTCAAGATCATCAAAATCAAGGGAAGCCTGTGAAACTGTCATGGTACAGAAGACGCTAAAGAAACATGATAAGGTTATATCCTGAGATATCCTGAATAAGATCCTGCATCCGAAGAGCACGATGGGAGACTAAGGACGTCTGAGTAAAGTGTGCCGTTTAGTTAGAACAAAGAAAGAAAAAGAAAAGGAAAAGGAAAAAAGGTGACTAAAGTACATAGATGCTTTAATGTTTCTCCTAACAGGTTTCCTAAGAAGACTGAGAACACTCTTTTGAAAAGAGTCCAGACTTTTTCAATCTGAAATATTACTTTCCATAAGTAAAGATGGATGAAGATTGGTTTTATATCTTGAGATAAAAGCTGAAAGGCTGAAAACTATCTGAAAGTTTTTTTTATGTTTCACTAAGTATATTCTTTTCTCACTGCCTATAATTAAGGTACATGTTGTTTTAGTCATTTACTAATTACGAAAGAAGCCAGCATTCATATGAAGTCAATAAACAAAGGAAGGCAGATTTGAGGGGATGAAGGAAATGTAATTGGAACACTGATCTTACCATATCGAGGTAAAAAACTATAATACGCCATATTGTGTGTGTGTGTGCGCGCGCGCATGTGTGTGTAGAGCTATGTTAAATATCTTATTGCACATATAAATAAAATTTCTAAAAGACACTCCCCCATTTATGCCAATGTTTAATGACAAGGAGATAAGAATACAAACAAGCAGTAATAAACACCTCTGTGGTAGACACCCTCCTGGGTGGTCCCCAGTGTTCTGGTACTCATGCCCTTGTGCAGTTCCTTCCCATGTTGAATCAGGAATGAGATATGTGACCAGTAGGTAACCGTGGAAGAGACGATGTACAAATTCTGAGGCTAGATCATAAAAGGCATTTCACCTTTCACTTATCCTCTCAGATCATTTACTTTAGGGAGCTCTAACTGCTCTGAGGACACTCCAGCAGCCCTGAGAGTTAGCCCCTGTGGGACAGAAACAGAGAACTTCCACTAATAGTTACTGCTAAGTTGTCAGCTATGCGAATTTTAACAACCTTTGAAAGCAGATCCTACAACTACAGCAAAGGCTTCAAATGACAGATGTCTCCCTATGACCTCATGAAGAGACCCTGAACCAGAACTACTCAAACTTCCCCAGAATTTCAGATCCACCAAAACCATGAGAGATAATAAATGGTTATTATTGTGTTTAGTCACTAAGTTTTGGGGTAACTGCTCATGAAGCAGATAACTCAGACAATCCTCATAATTTGTGGAAGACTGGGTTGGAAAAAGGTTCCTATTTCACGGACACTAAATACAAGTATTAAGGTGATATAAAGTGAATATCTTTATGCTGAAGCATTTGCCTCTTCCCTACATTGGCCTCCAGAACAGAGACAAACAGGTTTATATCCAGGAAAATGATTGAGGACTTTTTCATTGGGAAATACAATAACTGGAAAAACAAAGACCTACAGATACTGACCTTTCACAATCTCTCAGTGAAATAGCTGGGCCTCCATCTGATCAACAAAACATAAAGCTCATCCATCAACTTCTGTCCCTGCACACAGAATTTTCTGTAATTTTCTTAGAATCTCATACTTAAATGTGACAGGACACCCACAAACCACTAGACATTTAAGGAAATGATTTAAGGAAAGTTCTTGCCATAAAATATTTAAGCCAGACAAACTGGAACAATGAAAGAATCTGAAGAAAGAGAGGAAGAATACAAGAATAAGAAGAAAGTTTAAAAATCATCCAAAAGGTAAGATATCCCATCCAGTAAAAAAAAAAAAAAAAAAACTATTCTAAAACATATTTTAGATCATAAGAAAAAAAAATCATTAGAATTTAAAGATAAGATCAATTGAGTGCAATGTAAATTTGAAACTATCAGCTAGAAAATAAAACAAAGCAATGAGATTTTAAATGAAAATAATAAGACAATATGAAGATCACTACACTTGACTAAAATGATTTGGATGTCAGGAATAGGGAAGGAGAAAATGGAAGTGAGGTTACCATCAATGTAATAATATAAAAATGATTCTCAGGCCTGTTAATATAAGTTTTCAGATTCAAAGAGCCCACAGAGAGACCAGCAAAATAAAATTTAAAAGACCCATAACAAGACAAATCATTGTGAAACTGCAAAACAGCAGGGATAGAGAGAAAATCCTAAAAGCTTCTGGAGACAAAGATTAAAAAAATAGGTCATCAACAAAAAAGTGTAAAAGGAATTGCATCTTTAAAATAGCAACTGTAGAATCTAGGTTTATGAGGTCACTATAAACTTAAAGCTTCCAGCAGCCATTGTGCCTCCTCGTTGGCAGAGCCTGTCTAGAAAGAAGGCAGCTGAAACAAACATATGCAAGAGATGAAAGGGGTAGATCAATTTCTAATGACTTCATTGAACCCCAAATTCTGCCCTGCTGAAAGCTGCACCTACTGTTTGAGCATGCATGATTTATGTGATAATTAATTATCTTTTTTTGTTTTAAGTTAGTTTTAGTTGGAAATCTGTCACTTGTACTTGAAAATATTCTGACAAATACAGGTAGATTTATTATCATTACTACATACATACATACAAACAAACATATATAAAATATGCATGCATGCATGTGCATGTATAAAACATTTACTTCTTGTGTTAATCAGGGTTCTTCAGAGGAACAGAACTAAGAGGATATATGCATATATGAAAGGGAGTTTGTTAGGGAGAATTGGTTCACACGATCACAAGGCAAAGTCCCATGATAGACCATCTGCAAGCTGGGCAAGAAAGAAGCCAGTAGTGGCTCAGTTTGAGGCTAAAAGCCTCAAAAGCAGGGAAGCTGACAGTGCAGCCTTCAGTCTGAGGCCGAAGTCCCAAGAATCCCAGGCAAACGACTGGTGTAAGTTAAAGAGTCCAAAGACCAAATAACCTGGAGTCTGATGTCCAAGGGCAGGAGGAATGGGAGGAAGCATACAGCACAGGAGAAAGATGGAAGCCAGAAGACTCAGCAAGCCAGGCTCATCTCACCTTCTTCCACTTGCTTTCCTAGCCTCGCTAGCAGCTGATTGGACCCACCCACATTGAGGGTGGGTCGTCCTCTCCCAGTCCACTGACTCAAATGCCAATCTCCTGTGGCAACATACTCACAGACACACCCAGAAAAAGTACTTTACCAGTTATCTAGGCGTTCTTCAATCCAATCAAGTTGACACCTAGTACTAACAACCACACCTCTTACGCATTCAAAATGTAAAATGTGTATTTCGTGTCAGTTTACTCATAGACCAGAAATAGGATCATCTGGGGAAACATCAAGCATCCTCTATTAGATTTATGTGTGAAGAGGTACTGGTTCCTGTGGACAGATGCATAGAGGAGTGTGGGAATTGGTAAGGTAAACATGGAAACAGTATGTCTTAGGATAGGGTCCCGGGAGGTGGAGCCTAGGATGAGAATTTGTGAGCCAGTAACTTATTAAGGGAATTTTTTCACGGGACACGCCCAAAGGGAATCGATAGAGCAGAACAGTAGGGAGTAAGCCAAGCAAGAGTGTGATCTCAGGCATAGTCCTCAAGATGGTAGCTATGGATTGAGTACAAGTTATGGCACAAAATTGTCCTGACCTCTGTCAAGGATTGGCGCGGCGGCGTTGGGCGGAGGGGGGGGGGGGGGGGGGGGGGGGGGGGGGGCGGTGGCGGGTGGCGCTGCTTTTTCCCACACCTGAAAGTCCTTAGTTAATGACCACCTATGGAAAATACAAATTCCCAGACACTTCTGGCTTTCTAGGTTGTGGGTGGAGCAGGCTGGAGGAGCTGCAGGTGCCGGCAGTTGGAGCCATCCCAAAGCGATTTGATACTGTTTTACATTACAACAATACACAACATGGGTCTTTTAGGTGGGAAACAAATAAACAACCTAATCTTCTAAGCCAGAAACAGATGAAAACAATAGAAAAGCTAGGACATCTAAATTAGATCATTAAAAAAACTGAGAAGTTTGAGGGAGCATCCACCCTGATCATCTCTCCCCACAACCTGGAGGGAAATTTCCCATCTCTTGACTTGATTACAATATTGCAAGTTTAAAGCCCAGGGTCTGACTGGCAAGTGGTCACTCCTCTTAAGCTTTGCATTAACAAGAAATGTTTTCCACACTGATGCTTTTCAGTCCTCTCATGTCAGCCCATCCCACAGGAATTCTCAAATTTATAATGATCGAAGCTGAACTCCCTCTCCTCATACAATTATAAACTTGTTTTTCCTAGGACTCTGATCTTGATGATTTGAGCCAATAAACTCCCAGTTGTCCAAGTTGGAAATGGAAGTACCATTCTTAAATTTGCCTTAATTATCTTTCTACTAAATCTGGTCTGGCTTTATTCAGTCTTGCTTCATTTCAGTTCTCCCTATGACTGTCAGATACTTTTATTTTTTTCTTTTTAAAGCATACATGTGATCATATCACTCCTTTAATTAAAAATGTTCACTGGCTCCCTACTGATTCTAAGCTTGTAACTCCATTTCCCAAAATCCTGCTCAACTGCCACATCCAATTTTTGGTACCTTTGTCTTATGCTCTATGTTGTAGTTTACTGAAGAATTTTCAGTTTACGAATTTCATAGACTGATTTCCTTGACCCTGTGTGTATGCTACATTTTTATCTGGAAATAGTTTTCCCTTTGCTCTCCTTCTCTATCCTATACAGACTGACTTTTTCAAATATAGTCCAAACACTTAAATAACTATTTTTCAGGGAAATTCTTACAATTAAAATGTTTAGTTACCCCTCCTATGAGCTAGTTTAAGTCCTTCTTACTCTAATCATACTTTATTTTGTATTTTACTTTACTTTTCATTGTTCACAATCAAGTTTTAAGACCCTTGACAACAGGGAAAATGGCCTATTCTTCACTGAGTCATGGTGACCAATACACTGCCTGACAATACCCAGTGAAGTTTTGAATGAATTAATAAAAACATTAAAATATTTTTCTATTTTTACTTGTCTAAAAATATAAGTGCAGGGTCCTTGTAAAACTCTCTTTTTTTTCCCTTCCTTTTCTTTGACTTTCATCAGTGATAGCTCCTGGGTAATCTAATGTCACTGAATAACCTTAAATTTAATTCTGTCATATCAGCCTCTGCCTAGAGTGAAATAAATTATAAAAAAGATCATCAGGGTTCTTAATAGATTTGAATACTTTCCTAGATAGTTCACAGCTTGACAGGCATTTGTCATAATCAACAGGAGACACTTTTGTGCTCGCAATTACTTTAAAAACACATCAAATAATCTAATTGTCCAATGAAGTGAGAAAATGCTGGTGACAACAACAAAGTACTCACATTAGATTTTGAGGGTTTATAAACCTGCAAAAACTGTTGATGGATGAGCTTTTTTCATGATTTCTCTATCTTTATACACACAAATTCTCTCAAAGTCAAACAAAGAGAAATATCTATGCAGGGATACAAAAGGGGGATCTTTAGTCTCCTCTAGGAAGGAAGGTAATGAGCTATCATGTGGCTTTGTTTAATTACTTTACTGACCTTTCCTCTTGCCCAAGCACACTACATATAAACACACATACACATATGCATAAACATGCACATACACACACACAAATATACGCACCTATATCCTCTCCTCTATATCATGCTGTCATGGAAGACAGAATAACCCTGCAGCTAAAGATAATATATTACTATAAATAATCCACCTTAAAAAAAGTCAGACATTTCTGGAATCCCTTTGTAATATCAATATATTTATATTTCTTATTCCTTGGTAGAAAAAAATACTTCTAGTGGTATTGGTAAGCACACTGCCTCAGCAATTTCCACACAAAGTACTGCAGACTGTTTTCTTTTGTCTGAACTCCATTTTCATGGAGCTATCAGAGACTTCACAAATAAAACTTCTGTGTCTCCGGAGTGGGAATGTTTGTGCCTAATCACACTACTTTGCCATGCTTTTAGTCAAAAAGGCAGGGTCCTAATCACAATTAGACTGGTTTAGCACATACTTACTCATGAATCCTTTTAAGAAAGCAAAAATGTCCTACATATATATTCATCATTTTACACGAGACCCTCAAATCTACTGCCAGTACAGGCTGACAATTCAGTACTATGTAAACAGTTAATATCTTACTTTAGAATTTCAAATATTGCCCTAATAGTTTAAGATGTATTTTTTCCTCTATAAGTATAGTTTCCGTGAGCTTAGGAAATTTAGAACAAGTCATACATTAGCTATTTCGTCTTCTGATATACTAGGACCTAGTGCCCACCTCTGGTTCAAACATGGTTCAGCCTAGGGACTTACGACTTTCATCTTGCTTGTTTCCTTCTCTCCTCTAGAATGATATTTTCTTTGCACAAGTATGCTTTTCCTTCTTTTTCCTTGCTGCCATTATGAGCTCCAGATATAGAATGCAATGATTATACTGCCCTCCATTTGTGCACTGATCTCTTTACAGGAATTCAGGTAATGCGTCAGAGGCATCCCCTCCATATTATTTACCTTCTCCCACCCTTACTAGGAGCACACACCTCTGAGAAAAGTTGTCTTTGCCTTTTCATTTATTGAAGAAGGATGAGGAGGGTAGTTTTGACATATAGGCTTCTATTACCAACAATAAAGACTAAATTTTGCAGAAATAAAAGCATCAGGTTATTCCTGAATGGATTAGATATTTGTTAGGCAGCACAAACCAATCTTTATTTGCATATCCTTTGAGAATAGAGTACTAATAGTGGAGATGTATCAAATTGATTAAAATATAAGTGTAATGATTTATTCTCATGTGTTGTGCTAAACTTAAAGATTTCTATTATGTACTTTTCTTATTCTTTTCTTGTTGTTCATTAGTAAAAGATCTCATTTATAATTGTCTTCACGTTGTTTTCCTGATGAGAATTAGAGTTTACCTAGTGGACAACCCAAGTAGTGGACCCAAACCCAAGTCCTGAGCTTCCTGATATTCTAACTTATTCAGGAACTTGGTTTGTCTTAGAATTCAAAGTACCAGAATGCATACAAATACACTAGCTAGAAATCAGTTTGGGGTATGCTCTAGGAGAGAGAACAGAGAGTTCTGAAATCCATATGGAGAAATGAAAGCAAAATCTCTCTCTAGAAGTCATGTTTTATTTAATTGGTAATATTTCAGCAGGAAGAGAAATGGTGCTATAAGTTACTTTCTATCAATGAAAAATAAATGTTTTATTTTGACAGTGCTACATGACACAAATGTAAAAAATCACCTTTATACTCACTGTATTTAGGTGAAAATTTCTGACTAAGAAGAAACTGCAATATACTTATTCAGAAAGCAAATAATCTGTAATACTAATTAACATTATATTTTATATGTCCTGTTTGTTCAAATCAAACCACATTTGAATTTCAAAACTGAACAAAACAATAGAAAGTTATAGCCATCAACTAAATGTATTGGGATTTGAGAAAAGTAAATGTCTTTACCCAGAATAATAAGTATTAGCAGCAATCATAAGCACGAGAAAAATGGTATTTTATATTTGTATAAATGTTGAGACATTTCCAAACTTATTTCCTTTTTATTCCACAATTATTTTTGTAAGAAGCCCAAGTGTGTTTTTTTAAAACTATCTTATGGGCTAAAAATCAGAAATCTGATATGATTAGTCAATTTACTAAAAATTATACAATTATCAATTAAGTAAGTTTTCTTCTCGATTCAGGTCTGGGGATGAACTTGAATTTCACTGTATTTTTTTTTTATTCTTCAGTGAAAATATTTCTTAGTCATAAGAATTATTTGGGTCTTTTGTTTAAAACATAGATCCTGAAATACCAGCCCTTGAAATACTGATTCAGTAGACTGAAAAAAAAAAAAAAAAAAGTAAACTAAGGCATTGTCCTTTAATACTTCATAAAATTAACTTGTAATACAGAATTCCTACAATGTTTTTTATTCATGTTTATATAAATCTAAGTAGTCTTATTTAGCTAAGACAATAAACATTTGCTGGGCAATAAGATTGCCAGAGTAAAAACTGAGACAATAGCAGCAGCAGCAGAAATATGGGTAGGTACTAAGGGACATACAGCACCAGCATCCAGATGCTCTCATGCCTAGATCTAATCCAAGTTCAATTTGTCAAATAAGGACCAGGAGACCAATCCAGAAAGGAAACAAATGAGAAGCATGTGTTTTTACTTTTTCATTGTAGATGTGACATAGGAAATTTTTCTTATCGAAATCGAAAGCAAGATCACATGTAAATTGCAGAGTAGTAATTTGAGAGTACAATATGTAAAATATGCCAGTGTGAATTACAAACACATTAAATACTTTAGACAAGCCATGCTTAAAAAATGTGAATCTCTGGGGAAAGATGTCGTTAGAACTAATAAGCTAGCAGGATTTTCAAAGAAACTGGATGTTATGAAATACTTGTAACTGCACCACATAGCCGCACAAATAAAACAACATTATGTTCCATATCATAAACTCATTGTATTTAAGAATACCCTTGCTTTCCTTGACTGTTGTACAACTGACATAAGGTCTTGTATGGGTAGCCTTATTTTCACCTCGTGCAAGAGGAAAATTTATCAAGTTTAAAAGAAGAATCTAAGACCAATGAATAGTTATCCAAATGACAATTAAAGATTTGCCAACACTGTCATTCATTTGATATGTTTTTTCCCAATGCTTTTAAAAAAATACAGCAAATAAAACTTAAAATCCAAGAACTTTAAATACTATAAACCTAAGTAAAAAATAAATGATCATTTATATTTCCATCAGGGTTTAAACTGAAACTTTGTTAAATATGCTTGATGTGATTTTTTTAATTTTCAGTCAGAGGGTCATAAAAATTGAAAGAGATGTCCCTTGGCATTCTTTCACATTAAAGATTTTCTTGCTGGTGACAGACTGGATAGTACTAAATATTAATAATAAAATAAAATTAAAATAAAAATTTGCACCTTAAATTACCCAGGAGAAACACAGAATTGGAAAGTAACAGAACTATATATGCTATTAATGCTATGCTGCAAGTAAAACTATATGAATAACTATGGAATAATCAAGTCCCATCTGCTTTGTTTATTTCAATATATTATTTACAACATTTTACAGGAATAGAGTGCTATGCAAATACACAGGAGGCAAGAGATCTAGGCTCCAGGGCCAAATCTGATTTTTAATAGTAGATAGCCTTCAATAGACATGTTACACTCTCTATAACTCTGTCTCCTCTTATGTAAAATAAAGGATGAGCATTGGAAAACTGTCACATTACAGATAACTATACATACATTATATAGTAGTTTACTTTAAATTTACAAAACTATACCATGTTAGAGTTATTGCAAAAATGGCTCTAATTCTCCATTGTTCTTTCATAATGGGACTTCCTACTCCTTCTTTTAAAGGATAAATCTGTCCCCATTCCTTGAATCCAGATGAGCCTAGCAACTGGCTTTGGCCAATACAAAGTTATGGATGAAATATTGTGCCAGATTTGAACCTAGTCCTCAAGACACCCTGTGGACTTCCACTCTTTCAAAAGGATTCCAAAGGAAAGAGGAAAGTTTATTCCAACATGAGAGATAATGCAAAGCAGATGTGAACAGTCCCAGCAAAGGACATCCCAGACCAGCCCGCCCCCAAGTGACTTGCCAGCTGGTTGCAGATCTGTAAATGAACCGAGGCACGACGAGCCAAGCTCAGCCCAGATCAGCAGCGTGACTCAGATAAGCAAATAGACTCCTGAGCCATAACAAATAGTTATTGCTTTAAGCCCCTAAGGTTTTTTTGTGGTAGTTTATTATCCAGCATTATCGTATTAATAACTAAATTATCCATCTACAATGTATGTATGATTATCCTCCTTCCTTTTTTATCAATTAGAAAACTAGAACTTAGAACAGTGCTAACTTGCTCAATATGAATAAGTAGAAAAATTATGATTCCAACTCATATGATTTCCACTAAAGAACACTGTATCTACATTTGTATGGGGCTTATAGTCATGCCTACCAATCACATTATCATAAGGCACAGATGTCCTTCAAAAACTGCAAGGAAAACATAAATTATAACTGTTATTATTCAATGCCATATTTAATTAAATATACTCAATTATGTTATGTATAATACATATATGAAGAGCTTTTGAGATGTATTTATTTTTTATTTTTTGACTCCCTTCACCCAGACTTCACGACTCACTGCAGCCTCAACTTCCTGGGCTCAGGTGATCCTCCCACCGGAGCTTCCTGATTAGCCTGGACTACAGATGTACACCACCACATTCAGTTAATTTTTGCATTTTTTGCAGAGATGGATTTTCACCATGTTGCCCAGACTGGTCTGGAAGTCCTGGGCTCAAGCAGTCTGTCTACCTCAGCCTCCCAAAATACTAGGATTACAGGCGTGAGCATGGCCTATGAAGAGCTTTTAAAAGCTGAGGATCACTGTTTAGTATATACTTTTAGTTTCAAAAAATGTGTGTCTGTGTGTGTGTGTCTGTGTCTGTATTCTTTTATTTCTTTCTGTGGAATGTGTGTATTATTTGTATATGGGCCTTAGGAAAATAATTGGTAGCAAAATGGGAAAATATGTCCATAATCTATGGTAGTGGTGGGTTACATGGTATAATCAGTAAGAATCCATTTATTTGTGCTCCAACAGAGGGAAAAAGATTTTTAATGTCCCCAATATCTACCTTTCCTCAATAATTCATTGTATACCAATTGATGTCATACATATTTGCACCCATGTGTGAGTATGCGTTAAAATTTAGAATGATGAAACTTTTGGATAAACAAAACTGATTGACAATTAAATTATTTCTTCAAGGATGTGTATTCTGTATCCATGTTGGACTAAATATACATATCAGGTTTCTATTACATTTTAGAGGCACTCAACCTTATTGAAACTTCAGCTGTTAATATTTTATATATCATACTGCAATATGTTCAAAAATGAGACTCCAGGCATCATCCCTGGGAGTTCACTTTGATTACTCTGTGCTGGATTAGACCTATTTTTCGCCTAGAGTCTAGACAGATAAAATGAAGTTTGAGAACATGTATTAGATAAAGGGTTTTCTTATTGTCTGATTGTGTGACATCAGGAAGACAGGATGAAATTCTTTTTTATAACACAGGGAAAAAAGAGTATGCTAGGATAGTAAAACAATTAAATGAAAATAAAACTCATTTATATATATTTATTAAGAAGAGATTTATTGAGTATATACTCTATCATATGAAGTGATCTCTTTAGTTATCAAAGATCGTATTAAGGAATTTAAAATATGAGGAAGTAGTAATATTAATAGTCAAATGATTTGGAATATCTCTAACCATTTTTTAAAGTGGATAAATTTTGTTTTAATTATCTAGATATTTCAGATGAAATTGCATTTTTCTATCATTATAATAAAATCAGATCAAAAGTTAAGAAATAGGATCTATTTTCCTTTATCCTTACTACAATTTGTTTTATTATCATAAACAGTTTAATAACATTTACATGTGTATACACTGTATAGCAGGGTTATTTTCAGCATAGAATGAGATGATATAAATGAGTGGGAGTTGTTCAATAATATACATTATTCAGCATATCCTTTTGTCTTCAGAATGTATACCGCAAAATATCTGACTTGGTTTAGAATTGGTTCAAGTAAACTCAAATATGAAAAAATATGTCTTCCCTATTAAAATACATATTTTATCCTAAAAGGCATTTTCTATTAACAAATAAATTCCTCAGTGGGAATTTATAAATGTTATAATGTTAAAATCTTATAAATTTTATAATGTTTTATATCTTAGTGTGTCTTATCAGGAATAAATTATTCTTTCTATTGCTCTCATGTGGAAAAATAGGAGAAAAGCTTAAATTTCTTCTTTCTAGAGTAAATCCACAGATGGTAGTCATCCAAGTTTTTCTAGAAAACTGATTCCTATAAATTGTGGAAGTGGGCAGACTGTTTATCCAAAACCAATGTATAGTAACTTTTTCCCCTATAACATTTGCAGGAGTAAAAAATAACTACTTCAGTTGTTCTTTTTCATCTTGTATTTGTGACAGCCCCATCGTCAGTGACATAACACTAGTGTTCAGTGTCCATCATGGGAAAATACATATTCATTTACATTGTGAATGAAATTTCAAAAAAAAAAAAAGTAATAGATGGTCTGCAGAACTGAAGAAATTATAACATATCTAATTATAAAAGGAAACACTAACAGATATATAATGCCATTTTTTACATTTTTCATAGATGATTTATTACATTAGTGTTGCATGTGTATTATTTAGTTTTAAGGAGAGACACCTTTTAATACAAGGGACAAAATAGAAACACATACACATCAATGAACATTTCCATATAGGGATATTTTGGTAATAAAAATAGAGAGCATCTGGAGGGAATACATTTTAATTTTCAACGACTTGGTTGAATATTGTCTTTCAAGTTTGACAGGAACAATTAAGTTTTAATGGTTAAATTTCCATTTGGAATAGGAGTATTCCTGAGATGTAAATGAACCTTGGTGGTAAGTATACTTTATGCTACAAGAAAGCAGAACTCAAGTCTTCTTGAATAAGTCATTTAATTATCAATCTTTTTCTTCCTCCAAATTTTTACTATAATAAGTTTAATAAAAATGAGTTTTATTAGACATGCCAATCTTATAGAATGCATACATATATTTATCAGACATCCAAAACATATATAATGCATATATATAATGCAATGCTAATATTAACAATAAAAAACTTAATTCCAATATACTCACTAGCAGTTAAAGAATTAGAACTCAAACAGGAAGAGTTAGACAAAAATGACTGAGATCTGAATGAAAGTTCCTCAGATAGGTTTTGAGGGAAAGAAAAAAGGAGCTGGAGCTCCCTGAATGCCATTTAGTTTGACTAAACTTTATTATGTTTTCACAGGTATATATATATATTTTTTTAGTTCCATTGGCTTTCAAACTTTTGGTTATTTGTAATATTTCATCAAATTTTTAAGCACCTCTTTGGATATGGAATGAATCTTGCTCTGTTAAATTTTGATAGAAGTGATGGCATTTGCTCTTTTCAACTCCTAGCCCACACCCATGAGGTGGGAAGCAGCATGCCACCAAGCACCAGGGAGACAAGCACCAGGGAGAAATGCGAACAGATCAGATTAGTTCTGAAATCCACGTGGCATAAAATAAAGACCAGTTGCAGAGTCTACTCTGTTTGCATGGGCAACCAGTGCCCTTTATTATATTTCTTTATCACCTTAATCCTAAAGTTTCACTCTAAAAATCACATTTTCCATAAATCTCGATTTTATATTTTTAGCCAGAAACTACTCGTTCCTGGACAAGAGCAATGAGTCCAATTCATCACTGTGTTCCTATATTAATCCGTTTTCACGCTGCTTGATAAAGACATACCCAAGACTGGGCAATTTACAAAGAAAAGAGGTTTAATGGAGAACTCACAGCTCCACGTGCTGGGGGAAGCTCACCATCATGACCGAAGGCATGGAGGAGCAAGTCACTTGCTTGCTCTTAACTCCATCCATCTTACATGGAAGGTGGCAGGGGAAGAAAGTGAGCTTGTGCAGGCAAATTCTCGTTTTTGTTTTTGATTCTTTTTTTAAACCACCAGATCTTGGTGCCCTGCATCCCAGCTGCTTCAGCCATGGCTGAAAGGGGCCAACATGGCATTCACTGTCTCATTCGTTATCAGACCGT
Organism: Theropithecus gelada; assembly: GCF_003255815.1. Classification (NCBI taxonomy): domain Eukaryota; kingdom Metazoa; phylum Chordata; class Mammalia; order Primates; family Cercopithecidae; genus Theropithecus; species Theropithecus gelada. The sequence goes on along the minus strand of NC_037685.1, from coordinate 7,020,577 downwards.
GGGATTCCCTATCTCATTCACTATCATGAGAACAGTATGGGAGAAATTGCACCAAAATTCAATTACTTCCACCAGGTGCCGCCCATAACATGTGGGAATTATGGGAGTACAATTCAAGATGATATTTGGGTGGGGACACAGAGCCAAACTATATCATTCCACCTTTGGCCTCTGACAAATCTCTTACATTTCATGTCCTTACATTTCAAAACGAATCATGCCTGCTCAGCAGTCCCCCAGTCTTAACTCATTTCAGCCTTAACTCGAAAGTCCACAGTCCAAAGTCTTATCTGAGACAAGACAAGTCCCTTCCACCTATAAGCCTATAATATCAGAGGCAAGTTAGTTACTTCCCAGACATAATAGGAGTGCAGGCATTGGGTAAATATAACCATTCCAAATGGGAGAAATTGGCTACTAAAAAAGGGCCACAGGCACCATGCAAATCCAAAATCCAGCAGGTTAGTCACATTTTAAAGCTCCGAAATGATCTCCTTTGATGCCATGTCTCACATCTGGGTCACGCAGTTGCAAGAGGTGGGTTCTCATTGTCTTGGGCGGCTCTGCCCGTATAGCTTTGTAGGGTACAGCCTCCCTCTCAGCTGCATTCATGTGCTGGCATTGAGTGTCTGCGGCTTTTCCAGGCACACGTGCAAGCTGTCAGTGGATCTACCGTTCTGGGATCTGAAGGACCATAGCCCTTTTCTCACAGCTCCACTAGGCAGTGCCCCAATAAAGACTGTTTGGGGGCTCTGACCCCACATTTCCCTTCTGCACTGCCCTAGCAGAGGTTCTTCATGACCACCTTGGCCCTGCAACAAACTTGTGCCTGGACATCCAGGCATTTCCATACATCTGAAATCTAGGTGGAGATTCCCAAACCTCAATTCTTGACTTCTGTGCACTCACAGGCTCAACACCATGTGGAAGCTGCCAAAGCTTGGGGCTTGCACCCTCTGAAGCCATGGCCTGAGCTCTATGTTGACCCCTTTCAGCCATGGCTGAAGCAGTTGAGACACAGGGCACCAAGTGCCTAGGCTGCACACAGCATGGGGACCTTGGGATTGGCCCACAAAATCATTTCCTCCTAGGCCTCTAGGCCTGATGCAAAGACCTCTGATATGTCCTAGAGACATTTTCCCCATTGTCTTGGGGGATTAACATTCAGCTACCCATTACTTACATAAATTTCTGCAGCTGGCTTGAATTTCTCCTCAGAAAGTGAGGTTTTCCTGTTCTATTGTATTGTCAGGCTGCAATTTTTCCAAACTTTTATCCTGTTTCCCTTTTAAAAATGAATGCTTTTAACAGTACCAAAGTCACCTCTTGAATGCTTTGCTGCTTAAAAATTTCTTCTGCCAGATACCCAAAATCATTCTCTCAAGTTCAAAGTTCCACAATCTTTAGGGCAGGGACAAAATGCCATCCGTCTCTTTGCTAAAAGATAACAAGAGTCACCTTTGCTCCAGTTCCCAACAAGTTATTCATCTCCATCTCAGATCACCTCAGCCTGGATTTCATTGTCATTAGCAGCATACTGGTCAAAGCCACTCAACAAGTCTCTAGGGAGTTCTAACCTCTCCCACATTTTCCTGTCTTCTGAGTCCTCTAAACTGTTCCAACCTCTGCCTGTTACCCCCAGTTCCAAAATTGCTTCCACATTTTGGGGTATCTTTTCAGCAATCCCCCACTCCCAGTACCAATTTACTATATTAGTCTGTTTTCACACTGCTGATAAAGACATGCCTGAGACTGGGCAGTTTACAAAAGAAAGAGGTTTAATGGAGAACTCAGTCACACGTGGCTGGGGAAGCCTTACAATCATGGTGGAAGGCAAAAAGGAGCAAATCACATCTTACATGGATGGCGGAAGGCAAAGAGACACAGCTTGTGCAGGCAAACTCTTTTTTTGTTTTTGTTTTGTTTTGTTTTGTTTTTTTTTACCATCAGATCTCTTGAGACTCATTCATTATCACGAGAATGGTATGGGAAAAACTGGCCCAGTGGTTCAATTATCTCCCACCGGGTCCCTCCCACAACATGTGGGAATTATGGAAGGACAATTCAAGATGAGATTTCAATGGGGACACAGAGCCAAACCATATCTGTTCCTTTCTGTCTTACCCATTTTAATTGTTCAAGTACTTCAAGGTGTTTACATATGAGCTCCTGGCATATTAGGCTTTTAGCTCCCGAAGTGTATGTAGTGTATTGGTGCTTTGTTTGATTCCAATTCCATGTGTATCTTCCTTTTCTTTTATCTTATAATTGTATTTATACATGTTTGCTGTCTGTCTAACCCACTACTCTGTCATTTCCATGGTAATAGCAACCATATTGTCTTGACCACCATTGCATATCTTTTGTCTAACTCAGAAATTTGCTTACAAAAGGAGCTCAATAAATACATTATTTGTTGAATGGATGAGCTTAGGAGCAATAGGATGGTACTTTCAAGAGCAGAGGAAGAGAAGCAGTTCTTCCTAGATCAAGATTCTTAACTTAAAAAACTGTTGCTATATGTATGTATATATCCATTTTCTGTCATATTCAAGTGTTTTTCAAGTAGATAACAAAGTCCTTGGCAAATCTTTTACTAAGAGATTTTTCTTTCTTTTTTTTAACCACTGAAAAATTAAAGTTGCTTGAAATTAGGTGCTCTTCCAAACTTTTGTAAAAATAAGTCCAGGAAAAAAGTAATGAAGAGGAAGGAGACACAGAAGGAGAGACAGAGTGGTTTCTGGATTAATAACAATAGGAGTGTCAATTTGTCTGATGAGAAATAGGACTTAGGAGTGACTGGCTAACTCTCTTGTAGGTGCCAGCACTTCAGAGCTCTATAACTCTATGAACCCCCAAGTATACTATGCCCTTAGAACTGATCTTTTCAGCTTCCACAGAGATGTCCACAGATTGGGTAAACGCTAACATAATGAGCCTTCAGATTCAAGAGACCTTATGACTTGAACCTAGAGGATACAAACAGCCAGCTCTGATTTTCCACCCCTAAAATTTATAGTAGCTCTGCCACATGCTGACAAACAAGAACCATGACAGCTTTTCAGGTCAGACAGGTAAAGGCATATTGTCCAACTCCAAAAACAACACCATCAGTAGCTGAGATACACACGTGTTACATTTCATAGCTATTTGCCTCATCATAGAGAGTTACCACTTCAATCATTTTCAAAGCTCTTTCTCTTGTAATCCACACTGCTTCTAATGAGCAGTTTTGCTTTAAAATATTTATTTTAAACATTATTTCTATTAACATCTATTACGACATATATTCCTATAGAAAAGTTTAAATTTAGAACTGTGATTTTTCTTTGGGCATTGGTTTGTGTTCTAGCTATTTTTTGTGTGTGTGTGTGTATGTCTTTAAGAAAAATTACAAAGCTGTTTTGTTTGTTAAGATATTAACCTCTCATCGTGAATGAATATAGGAGAGACCTTATTTGAACTATGCAAGCTGAAAAAATCACAATTAAAGTAAAATTTCCACTAGAAAAATCATTCCCACTGAGTTCAATTTTCTTGTATATGGATGATTTCTTTGACTCTTTAAAATCCTTGTGTTTATTCTATTCAATAAAACAATTTCTTTTTTTTTTCACTTAAACCTTCTCTGTTAATTATGAACAAATTCTGCACTGGATAGTCTTGTTTTGCCCTTCAGAATACACCCTTCTAAGTCTGTGACCCCGAGGTTTTTACTCTACATGCTTCTTTATGAATCATCTGGGAAGATTTCCAAGAGTATTGAAGCACAGCCAGGAAGCCAAGGAAATGTTGAAGAGTGCTAGAGAACGACTGCTGGGAGGGTCAGAAGAATGTCAGAGAAGGTCGAGAAACATCAAACCCAGGAAGACTCTAAGCACATACCCAGAAGTCACTATCATGGCACAAGCAAAGCTTCAAAAATATCAAGATTAGAAAAGATGATTTACATCACTTTTCCTATCTCTCTTCATTAGCTTAGTTTTCTTTATGTTTTCTACTAAGGAGATAAACAGTATAGTAATAGAAATACATTAGCAAAAATATTATGGTCAGATAACAATATCTGCTTAATAATAAGCATAGTAGCCATCAATTATTGAGTAATAATTAATGAATAAATAATAGCCTTTGATTATATATCTGTGTTAAGCATTGCATTAGCACTTTACATACATAATCCCATATAATCCCCACAGGCATCCTATGGTATTATTGTCCCATTTTGCTGATGCAGAATATGAAAATCAAAAAGAACTTGTGTGAATTCACAGAGGTCACTCAGCCAATAAGTGATACTTAGAAACTGGTGTACTTGACCACAAAGTTTCTTTAATTGTATATGGGCAGTACCATCTTTCTAATTCTGTAATGGTGAAAATATATGTGGTTAATAAATTAGCTGTATGTATAAATTTACTTTCCTTTCCTCTTATAAACCAAATTTTAGGACAAAAAGAAAGTATTTCACTTATTCGGCCTTATCAAAAGTTTAAGTATGCCTGATATTCTTTATCCAAAATAAATCATCATGTAGAAAACCTTTATATCTTCTTCATAACAATGAACAAACTTCATAATCAAGTTTGTTTTTCATAGTTGCCAGAAAATAGGTTTATATCTGAAAATAATCTTAAATTTTACTGTTAAAAATCATATTAAAACTGGAAATATTATTTTTGTCATAATTTTTATATACAAATATTTCAGTCAATATCATCAGTAGCTAACAAATAGGACCCCAGAAATTCATAAGATGGAATAAGTTAGCCCACCCAACCACAGATTCATGAATTGCATATTTCAAAAAAAAAGAAAAAATTAACATGTCCATGATGTCAGCATGACATAGGACTACACTTTTGAGCTAAGAGATTTCTAAATTTTTTTTTTAAAAGTTGTATTTTAATCTTGAGCAAATCTACTTATATTGTTGAAATAGCACGGGCTCATGTTTATGCTAGTTTCACTTGGATTGTTATGAAGCAAAATTTTAAATGTATAAAATACTATATACTACTTTTAAATAAATATGTATCATTTCTTAAAGTTCTGCATGTTGAAATAGAAAAGAAAGAGGATAAGCTTATCATAAACCATTGCCCGTCAATATGATTTAATTTCTCTAAATTATATTTTAGTTCTGTTTAGCTAGAGATATTCAATGTATATTATACCACATATATTCTGACATTTCTAGAGAAAAGGGGCAAAGAATTTATGGCACTTGCCCCTAGAAAGCTTTTATCCTAAATGAAAGACAGGTGCTAAATAAATACTTTAATGCCATGAATTCTGTGACCAGATAGAGTGTACAAAAAAATGCGACCACATGCTTGAGGATAGAAACTTAATTCTAGGAATTTGGATCCCTCACCAGCTGCCTTTTAGAGTAAACTGATAACATGTTATCTATTGCTCTTTTTCATATTCAATGCACAACTGGCTGTACTGATACTGTTATTTATGTGCCATAATAATTTTTTCATCAGACCAGACTGATATAATTATTTAATCTATTCCCTGAAGTAACGGACAATAAAATAAATTTGTGTACACTGTGAGAGGAACTGTATCCATTATATCCACCACTAAAACCCTAGTAGCTATCCCAGTGCCCAGATAAAGCCAGTGATCAGGAGATATTTTCTGAATGTATAAAGGAAGGAATAAATTGAAACGATCACACCAGTAACCTCACCCAAAAATGCTCTGAAAATTTCTTTGATCATGAAACATTTTTTAATATATAGGATTTGCTCTTATTCTGATAAAATGCTCTTTTAAAAAAAGATCAATGCCTTAATATTGATATGAGTAGAACTATTGTATTAATATATATAAACTCAAATTATAATGCAAAAAATCACTAAGCATGTGTATGTGTACTAATAAACAAATGACCAAAAACAGGTTTAAATTCTATAAAACTATTTAAGTTTTTACATACATGTTATGTTTAAAAACATTCTAAGTATCTCTAAGGGCCAAAGAAAAACGGGACTCTCTGTACACATTTAGGCTCATGTCTTTACAACATGCAGAGCCAAAAATATAATTAAGAAGGGCATGGGCTATTTATGGAGGTAGAAGAGAAAAAGGAACCCAGATTTTCTTCCCTCTTGTATTCTTATCATCTCAATTAGTTGAGTCAATCAGGTGATAAGAGTATTCCAGATCATTGGTTTGAATTATAAGGCTTTCTTTGCTCTAGGCACACTGGTCGTCTTTCTGTTCTTCCAAGTCTCTTATTTTCCCTTATTTCTGAATTCTTATATGTAAATGCAATGGACTGAATATTTGTGTACAGCCCAATTCAAACACGAACGTTCATACACATATGAAATTCATGTTGAATTCATTCCAGATTCATATGCTGAAACCCTAATCCCCAACAACAGTGTGTTGTTATTAGGAAGTGGGGGCCTTGGGAGGTAATTAAGTCATGAAGTTTTTCCCTCATAAAAAGGATTAGTGCTCTTATGAAAGAGACCCCAGAGCAATCTGAAAGAGGGCCCTCATCAGAACCCAACCATGCTGATGCATTGATCTCAAACATCCAGCTTCCAGAACTGGGAGAGTAAATTTCTGTTGTTTATAAGCCACCAATGCTACAGTACTTTTTAGGAGCATCTATAATGTACTAAGAAGGTGGCCTTACGAAAAAACTCCCTTGATTCCTTTGTTAACTGAACTGCACTTTTTTTCCTGATGTCAAACAAGTGTCACCAACTAAGGAAATTTTCCTTGATGCAGATCAACTCTCCATGATTTAAGCACTCATAACACTATAAAATATTTACAGCAAGTCTCACAGCTTCTGAATACTTCTATTTATTTGCTTACTCACACAATCAGCATGTCTCTCCCACAAGCTCTAAGAAACGTGTGAATACAGATAATGCGGAAGCTAGAATAATGATCTATATTGTCTACCTTCTAATGCCTAGAAGCCGTTATTATGCTATGTTACCTGGCAAAAGGGAATTAAAGTTGCGCATGAAATTATGCTTTTTAATTATTTGAACTTAAAATAAGGAGATTTTTCTATATTCTGGAGCACAGGAAACATGTAATCACAAGTGTTCTCCCAAGTAAAAAAGGAAGTGCAAGAGTCAGTTTCAGTGTGATTCATTACGAAAAAGATCAGATGGACCAGCTTCTAGACGCATATTTCTTGGTTTGTGCCTACCTTCCATTTTCAAAGGTAACCACAAACCAGGAAATATGGACCACCTCTAGAAGCTGGAAAACATAAGAAAGTGGGTTCTTCTCTGGATCTTGTAGAAAGGACTGCAGCTCAGCCAACATGTCTTTAGCCTAGTAATACATGTCAGACATCTAACCTACAGAATTGTAAGATAACAAACTTTGCTGTTTGAAGCCATGACGTGTGCTGTAATTTGTTACATCAGTCATGGAAAACAAATAGCAGATGGCATTCCCAGCACCTAAAACAGTGCCTGACACATGATTGGTGTTTGATGCTATTTTTGTATTAAACAGATATATAATGAGCCTGAGAGGTATCCTGCATCGATTGTGTGATATTAAGGTTCTCACCATTTCCTTCTCATTCCATTTCCATTCTCTGAAAACAAGTAAATAAATTAAGCTGATTCAAGAAAGAAACATTGTTTCATAAGAAGGCTCTGCAATCAGTTGTTTAGGGTTTGAAAATTACAGGCCATATTCTAGTCTGCCTGCATGGACAGCAGATGTAGCCTGAGAGTCTAAACCACCATCATTATCATGTTTGTTTTGCTTTCGTTAAAGCTCTGGGAGTGCGGACAGCAAGCCAATGTAAAAGGCTATCACTGGTCAAGTAGTGGAACATTGTTCGAGACCAAATGTAAATACACTTTTTTTAGGGGGGTTCAAATTCATTACTTCTATTATTTTGGAGTGACTGCAATGCAACTGCTTACTTCACTTATATTTTCTCATTTACAACAACTCTGTGGGTTCCCCATTCGTAATCCTGTTTCATCATGTGGTGTCGGAAAGCATCTAATGAATGTTGGTCTTGGCGATAGTATAGGAAAGAAGGAAGATGGAGGTCATGGGAGAGGCCTACCTCAATGGGGAGGAGTATCTTCCCCATGATATTAAAAAAAACATAGCCTTTACATGATGATAATAAAAACATAAGCAAACTTTTATTTAGTTTGACTATTTTTAACTTGTCTGTAGACAATGGTTTTCCTCATTTTCTCTCATGAGGTTATGATATAGAATTTAAATCCAAGCTCAAAGAGCCCCACACCTACATTTCTTCAATCATACCTTGTCTCTCTTCTAGAACCTGAATGCCTGTGTTCCAATTCTGTTAAAATTTGAATATTACTTCTCCTTTCTCTGCCCCTGTTTCATTATCTGTAAAAGGAAAATAACAACAGCATCTATCTCAAAGTTTAGATTTAAATGGTTTCATATGTGAAACAATATTGCTTAGAATAGCATCTGTCATGGAGATGCATTCTACATATTAGCCCTCATTATAAGGAGCTCAGAAATTGTCACTGTCAACTCTTCTCAGGGAAATCATGTGCGGTTGGAAGAATATTCTCCTAAATTGTATGTGGTGACTGATGAGGCACCCTATGAAGCATGTGTAATAATAGTTTATCTAACATGTCTTCTAAAGGGCATTCGTTGAATTAGCTAAAAAGTTTTAATTGTTGACTAGTGTGTTTGCGTTTCAGCATAGAAGTTACTCATTTGGGCTTACTCACAGGCACAGTTTATTGAGCCACACCACCTGTATGTGACTTTGGGCAAATTAATTTGATACTTCTATTTTCCTGTCTATAAGATAGGAATAATGGTATTAGCCTCATAGAGTTGCTGAATGTTTAATAAGTCTATGTTTAAAAATGTACTTAAAATAGTGATTGTCACACAAGTGCCTTATAGTTATGGGGTGTCTTTATCATAATATCCAAAAGTGGTCTTTCAACCAATCTTAATTATTTTAAAACTAAAAGCATTATTTCTTTTCACAGTAGAGTTTTAATGGATAAAATGTATAAGACAACAGCAACAAAGTAAACAGGCATATGTTTTCAGGGCCAAGGTCACTACCAAGAAGCAGACTGTAGATATAGTTTACATATTCACAAGCTGGTTAAGCTGCAAAAGTTGGTTTTACAAATTTTATTGCTGAAATGCTAAAACTGTAGCTGTAAAGCATTTGTGAAGCCTTTTGTTTTATTTTCCAATATATGAAAATAACTTTCAAAAAGCTAAGTGGTATGCTTTTATTTGTTTCCTATCATACATTCTAAATGGCCTTTAAAAGTCAGGAGCTATTACTCAAGAATAATGAGGTATATTATTCTCTCAATGCACATGCAAATCTCCAATTAACACTAATGGGATTTATGGCATTGAGACCAAAGGAAAATCTACTTCAGTGTCTCAAAATAAAGAATCTTTATTTTTTTGATACCTACCTTTTTACCATGTAAGTGCATTGAAGCATAAATAAACAAATTAGTATTGAGCATCAATTTGACACTTCCATTCATGTTGAAATTCTGAAACACTGTCTTTAAAAGGTAATGTGTTTTAAAACAGAGATGCAGCTTTAGATAGTATTTAAGAATTTTCTTATACCCCTCCCCCTGCCATTAATTTCAAAATTATAAAGAATAATCATGAACAGCCCTACTCACGTTTGAGAAATATGGAAGTGATGGATTTTCAAATACGTGTGGCAAAACATTTCTAAGAACAATATTTCAGAAGATTATCTCTTTTATGCACATACGCATGTAGAACCCCAGTATCTCGCCGGGCGCGGTGGTTCAAGCCTGTAATCCCAACACTTTGGGAGGCCGAGACGGGCGGATCACGAGGTCAGGAGATCGAGACCATCCTGGCTAACACGGTGAAACCCCGTCTCTACTAAAAAAAAAAAAAATACAAAAAACTAGCCGGGCGAGGTGGCGGGCGCCTGTAGTCCCAGCTACTCGGGAGGCTGAGGCAGGAGAATGGCATAAACCCGGGAGGCGGAGCTTGCAGTGAGCTGAGATCCGGCCACTGCACTCCAGCCTGGGCGACAGAGCGAGACTCCGTCTCAAAAAAAAAAAAAAAAAAGACACAATTATACCCATCCTAGTAAGTCTTTTTTAGATTTCTATAGTTTTAGTGTTATTTATACAATCTTCTTAGAAGACAGTTTTTAAATAGAAAAGTAAAAAGCAGATAAGATGCTACTAAACTGAAATAGCATGTTAAAGAATATGTGTTTAAAGTATTGAATAACAATCTGAAAAAGATTTGAGAGCAAAATTAAAATGATTACTTTCATTTGTCTAAATTAGAACGATCAACAGGGGCTCTGGCCATAAGTGTTTGGTAGAATTTTAATCTTTAGGACAATTCTGTAGACTACATAAAGTGCAAGTTGCTGTGTAGAAAGGACAAATGGAAGAGTTAAGGGCTCTTTTAATATAATTCACTAAAAGAATAAAAGGTATGATAAACAGTTAAGTATATGTTCATACCACCGAAACCTATTAACTTGTTATTTAACAAAATTCTTCATTTCTGAATCCCCCAATGTACAAACTTTTCATAACAGTTATTTAAAACATGTATAGCAAGTAAGTAACTTATCAACCTATTAAAAATATATTTCCTGAATTAAAAAAAAGGCAGTATTAAAAAATCTTGGCTGATAAAGTAGAATGGCCCTCAAGCTGAGATGCTTACCTAATGTTAACCGATTTGGGACATTCTATTCCAGGTAAAGAGAAATTGCCATTTAAACAAGCTAAAACAAGAGGTAGATTTTGTTTTACCTGCCTGCTAAGTAGTGTATAGAAAATTTATTGACTTCTCAATGACTAGGCCTGGAAGAATGCCCAGAACACAGTAGGCACTTGATAAATATTTTTTGAATGAATAAATCAATTAACTAACTTTTCAGAAATCCTATTTGTGACATCAAAAATGTATTTAAGTCTCTGTTGTACCTTGACTTTCAGTGCCAGGCACTAAAGATAAGACATGCCATCTGGTTTTATGAAGTTCATAGTGTGACTGGATATAAAGAAAAAAACTAAGTGATTATGATTTAATATATAATATATAATAAGTCTGATGAATAATATGGAGAATATCATTTGAAAGGATTAATTTTATTTCATAATTTTAAATACATACAGAGTCTATTTTTGGATAAATATTAAGGTCTATTTTTTAAAATATTTGCTATATGATTACTTTTTAAATTCATACTATGCATTCTAAACTATCACAATATGTCAATGAAAACATTTTTAGAATTTCATAAAACACAGTTATTGCAAATAATTAAATCTATTTCTGTATTCTATTTGATTAATGAAAAGTAAAAAAAGTTTAAAAACTAATGAAAAGTTACTGACAGTGTCTTGAAATAAAGTTACACAAATAAAATTATATTTATTTGTTCAATCTGCTGATTGCATTCTCATGAAACTAGCAACTTTCACTACTTTTTTTGGTGATACTGTCAGTTGATACTGTGAAGTGTTGGTTCGACATACTTTAGGAAAGTACAGGAGTATTTTTCTCTTTTGTGTGATCATATTCATGACCTGGTGTTTTATTTACCTGCGACTGGTAGATTAAGTTGTTTCATACTGATTTATAACAATGTAGACTCTTTGCTCCTTGCTTTTTTAACATGACCATGCAACGAATGCTGATTGACAGCCTTCAATCTCGGCAGTGGTCATATCTCTAACTGGTATGTCATTGTGTCCATTGGACTCAATTTTAGTTTTTGAGGTTTTTTTTACTGAGCAAGTCTAAGTCTTTGAACAACCTGACGTTTTATGGCATTAACCTTTTTTAGTCATCATGCACAAAAATAAGAAGAAAATTTACTTAGTATTTTTTAATTGAAATCTATCCCACAATTGAACTCTATGTTTTTGCACTCTTTTGTGAATCTAAAAAATATATTGAATCTTAGTTATCCTGTATTTCCAATATGCTGAAATATTTTGTTACATTAGCTCAGAAATTATTACATCATTATGCATCACTGCTTATCTATTATTCCAACCTATGCTAAAAAAGGTCTAAAACAAAAAGAAAATACAATAGGAAAATTATAGAATCACCTAGAATTGTGATACAATGAGAGGTTGATTATTTTTTAAATTTCCTTTTTTTTTTTTTTTTTTTTTTTTGAGACAGTGTCTCATCTGCCACTCAGGTTGGAGTGCAGTTGTGTGACCTTGGCCCACTACAATCTCCATCTCCCAGTCTCAAGTGATCCTCTCATCTTAGCCTCTTAAGTAGCTGGGACCACAGGTCCATGTCACCACACTCAGCTAATTTTGTGTATTTTTTGTAGAGATGGGGTTTTACCTTGTTGCCCAGGCTGGTTTTGACCTCCTGAGCTCAAGATCCAACAGCTTTCAAAAAAAAAAAAAAAAAAGGAAATTAAAATTAAAATAATCAACTTCTCATTGTATCACAATTCTAGGTGATTCTATAATTTTTCTATTGCATTCTCTTTTCGTTTTAGACCCTTTTCAACATAGGTTGGAATAATAGATAAGCAGTGATGCATAATGATGTAATAATTTCTGAGCTAATGTAACAAAATATTTCAGCATATGGGAAATATAGGATAACTAAGATTCAATGTATTTTTTAGATTCACAAAAGAGTGCAAAAACATATAGTTCAATTGTGGGATAGATTTCAATTAAAAATCTTTTAATTTCTTAGCGTGGTACCAAAATTATTGCATCATATTTCAATAACGTATTACATTTTGCCTTTAGAGTTCATGGAATATGGTTAAGAATTTCAGATACTTTATGTTTATTCTTTTAATAGCAAAGAGAAGAAAACGAAAAATACATTTCATAATTATTAAATGAATCAGAAGATGAATGTAAAATTACACATAGCAGCACTGTTAATATGTTATTATTATGTAATTATTTAAGATACATAATTAATGACTAAGGACAAAAAGGAAATGCAGCATTCTCTTCCAGCTAGCCATTTAACTGGAAGAACTTCATCATGAAATGTTCCATTCCATTTTACAAGAAAAGCACGTGATAATGTTTGTTCATTTTTGAAGATGTTTGTGCATAAAATTTTCTTGACACAAAAGGATTTTACTATTTTAGATTTTTATTAAAATTTCTAATATCTTTCCTTTCTATACATTTTTGTTTTGTAGATTAGTCAAAAACCTATGTGAACTTTATTCCAAATATATATGTATACATATATCCATCGATATACTCCACTGGACAGAAATGTCATATAGTGATTATTTCTAGTGGTATGCTGAGGACTAAGTGACTACTATATGGTACTGGGTCACATTTAAAGCCATCATGGACCTCATGCAATGTGTCGACCATGGGTTGTACAAGCTGGCATAGTATAGAAGATGAAAATTTTTAATCCCCTAATCCCTGGATTCAGCCCTTCTTCATTTACCTATTCCAGTTAGTAACTTGTTTTCTCTGGCCTTTAAGTTTCTCATTTCCAATTTAACTATAATATTATGTCTTTGGGGCAGAGCAAGATGGCCGAATAGGAACAGCTCCAGTCTCCAACTCCCAGCGCGAGTGACACAGAAGACAGGTGATTTCTGCATTTTCAACTGAGGTACTGGGTTTATCTCACTAGGGAGTGCCTGACAATCAGTGCTGGTCAGCTGCTGCAGCCAGACCAGCAAGAGCTGAAGCAGGGCGAGGCATCGCCTCATGCAAGGGGGAAGGGAATCCCTTTTCCTAGCCAGGGGAACTGAGACACACAACACCTGGAAAATCAGGTAACTCCCACCGCAATACTGTGCTCTACCAAGGATCTCAGCAAACGGGCCCACCAGGAGACTATATCCCACACCTGGCCGGGAGGGTCCCACGCCCATGGAGCCTCCCTCATTGCTAGCACAGCAGTCTGTGATCTACTGGCAAGGCAGCAGTGAGGCTGGGGGAGGGGCGCCCACCATTGCTGAGGCTTAAGTAGATAAACAAAGCAGCTGGGAAGCTCGAACTGGGTGGAGCTCACAGCAGCTCAAGGAGTCCTGCCCGTCTCTGTAGACTCCACCTCTGGGGACAGGGCACAGCTAAACAACAACAACAACAACAAAAAGCAGCTGAAACCTCTGCAGATGCAAACGACTCTGTCTGACAGCTTTGAAGAGAGCAGTGGATCTCCCAACACGGAGGTTGAGATCTGAGAACGGACAGACTGCCTGCTCAAGTGGGTCCCTGACCCCTGAGTAGCCTAACTGGGAGACATCCCCCACTAGGAGTAGACCGACACCCCATACCTCACACCATGGAGTACACCCCTGAGAGGAAGCTTCCAAAGCAAGAATCAGACAGGTACACTAGCTGTTCAGCAATATTCTATCTTCTGCAGCCTCTGCTGCTGATACCCAGGCAAACAGGGTCTGGAGTGGACCTCAAGCAATCTCCAACAGACCTACAGCTGAGGGTTCTGACTGTTAGAAGGAAAACTAACAAACAGGAAGGACACCCACACCAAAACCCCATCAGTACATCACCATCATCAAAGACCAGAGGCAGATAAAACCACAAAGATGGGGAAAAAGCAGGGCAGAAAAGCTGGAAATTCAAAAAATAAGAGCGCATCGCCCCCTGCAAAGGAATGCAGCTCATCGCCAGCAATGGATCAAAGCTGGACGGAGAATGACTTTGATGAGAGAAGAAGGCTCCAGTCCATCAACTTCTCAGAGCTAAAGGAGGAATTACATACCCAGCACAAAGAAACTAAAAATCTTGAGAAAAGAGTGGAAGAATTGATAACTAGAATAATTAATGCAGAGAAGTCCATAAACGAATGGACAGAGATGGAAACCATGACACGAGAAATACCTGACAAATGCACAAGCTTCAGTAACCGACTCGATCAACTGGAAGAAAGAATATCAGCGATTGAGGATCAAATGAATGAAATGATGCAAGAAGAGAAACCTAAAGAAAAAAGAAGAAAAAGAAATGAACAAAGCCTGCAAGAAGTATGGGATTATGTAAAAAGACCAAATCTACGTCTGATTGGGGTGCCTGAAAGTGAGGGGGAAAATGGAACCAAGTTGGAAAACACTCTTCAGGATATCATCCAGGAGAACTTCCCCAACCTAGTAGGGCAGGCCAACATTCAAATCCAGGAAATACAGAGAACACCACAAAGATACTCCTCGAGAAGAGCAACTCCAAGACACATAATTGCCAGATTCACCAAAGTTGAAATGAAGGAAAAAATCTTAAGGGCAGGCAGAGAGAAAGGTCGGGTTACCCACAAAGGGAAGCCCATCAGACTCACAGCAGATCTCTCGGCAGAAACTCTCCAAGCCAGAAGAGAGTGGGGGCCAATATTCAACATTCTTAAAGAAAAGAATTTTAAACCCAGAATTTCATATCCAGCCAAACTGTTTCATCAGTGAAGGAGAAATAAAATCCTTTACAGATAAGCAAATGCTTAGAGATTTTGTCACCACCAGGCCTGCCTTACAAGAGACCCTGAAGGAAGCACTAAACATGGAAAGGAACAACCAGTACCAGCCATTGCAAAAACATGCCAAAATGTAAAGACCATCGAGGCTAGGAAGAAACTGCATCAACTAACGAGCAAAATAACCAGTTAATATCATAATGTCAGGATCAAGTTCACACATAACAATATTAACCTTAAATGTAAATGGACTAAATGCTCCAATGAAAAGACACAGACTGGCAAACTGGATAAAGAGTCAAGACACATCAGTCTGCTGTATTCAGGAGACCCATCTCACATGCAGAGACATACATAGACTCAAAATAAAGGGATGGAGGAAGATCTACCAAGCAAATAGGGAACAAAAAAAAGCAGGGGTTGCAATACTAGTCTCTGATAAAACAGACTTTAAACTATCAAAGATCAAAAGAGACAAAGAAGGTCATTACATAATGGTAAAGGGATCAATTCAACAGGAAGAGCTAACTATCCTAAATATATATGCACCCAATACAGGAGCACCCAGATTCATAAAGCAAGTCCTTAAAGACTTATAAAGAGACTTAGACTCCCATACAATAATAATGGGAGACTTCAACACCCCACTGTCAACATTAGACAGATCAACGAGACAGAAAGTTAACAAGGATATCCAGGAATTGAACTCATCTCTGCAGCAAGCAGACCTAATAGACATCTACAGAACTCTCCACCCCAAATCAACACAATATACATTCTACTCAGCACCACATCACACTTATTCCAAAATTGACCACATAATTGGAAGTAAAGCACTCCTCAGCAAATGTACAAGAACAGAAATTATAACAAACTGTCTCTCAGACCACAGTGCAATCAAACTAGAACTCAGGACTAAGAAACTCAATCAAAACCGCTCAACTACATGGAAACTGAATAACCTGCTCCTGAATGACTACTGGGTACATAACCAAATGAAGGCAGAAATAAAGATGTTCTTTGAAACCAATGAGAACAAAGATACAACATACCAGAATCTCTGGGACACATTTAAAGCAGTGTGTAGAGGGAAATTTATAGCACTAAATGCCCACAAGAGAAAGCTGGAAAGATCTAAAATTGACACTCTAACATCACAATTAAAAGAACTAGAGAAGCAAGAGCAAACACATTCAAAAGCTAGTAGAAGCCAAGAAAAAACTAAGATCAGAGGAGAACTGAAGGAGACAGAGACACAAAAAACCCACCAAAAAATCAATGAATCCAGGAGTTGGTTTTTTGAAAAGATCAACAAAATTGACAGACCACTAGCAAGACTAATAAAGAAGAAAAGAGAGAAGAATCAAATAGACGCAATAAAAAATGATAAAGGGGATGTCACCACCAACCCCACAGAAATACAAACTACCATCAGAGAATACTATAAACACCTCTACACAAATAAACTAGAAAATCTAGAAGAAATGGATAATTTCCTGGACACTTACACTCTCCCAAGACTAAACCAGGAAGAAGCTGAATTCCTGAATAGACCAATAGCAGGCTCTGAAATTGAGGCAATAATTAATAGCCTACCAACCAAAAAAAGTCCAGGACCAGATGGATTCACAGCTGAATTCTACCAGAGGTACAAGGAGCAGCTGGTACCATTCCTTCTGAAACTATTCCAATCAATAGAAAAAGAGGGAATCCTCCCTAACTCATTTTATGAGGCCAACATCATCCTGATACCAAAGCCTGGCAGAGACACAACAAAAAAAGAGAATTTTAGACCAATATCCCTGATGAACATCGATGCAAAAATCCTCAATAAAATACTGCCAAACTGGATTCAGCAGCACATCAAAAAGCTTATCCACCATGATCAAGTGGGCTTCATCCCTGGGATGCAAGGCTGGTTCAACATACGCAAATCAATAAACGTAATCCAGCATATAAACAGAACCAAAGACAAAAACCACATGATTATCTCAATAGATGCACACAAGGCCTTTGACAAAATTCGACAGCCCTTCATGCTAAAAATGCTCAATAAATTCGGTATTGGTGGAATATATCTCAAAATAATAAGAGCTATTTATGACAAACCCACAACCAATATCATACTGAATGGGCAAAAACTGGAAAAATTCCCTTTGAAAACTGGCACAAGACAGGGATGCCCTCTCTCACCACTCCTGTTCAACATAGTGTTGGAAGTTCTGGCTAGGGCAATCAGGCAAGAGAAAGAAATCAAGGGTATTCAGTTAGGAAAAGAAGAAGTCAAATTGTCCCTGTTTGCAGATGACATGATTGTATATTTAGAAAACCCCATTGTCTCAGCCCAAAATCTCCTTAAGCTGATAAGCAACTTCAGCAAAGTCTCAGGATACAAAATTAATGTGCAAAAATCACAAGCATTCTTATACACCAGTAACAGACAAACAGAGGGCCAAATCATGAACGAACTTCCATTCACAATTTCTTCAAAGAGAATGAAATACCTAGGAATGCAACTTACTAGGGATGTAAAGGACCTCTTCAAGGACAACTACAAACCACTGCTCAGTGAAATAAAAGAGGACACAAACAAATGGAAGAACATACCATGCTCATGGATAGGAAGAATCAATATCGTGAAAATGGCCATACTGCCCAAGGTAATTTATAGATTCAATGCCATCCCCATCAAGCTACCAATGAGTTTCTTCACAGAATTGGAAAAAACTGCTTTAAAGTTCATATGGAACCAAAAAAGAACCTGCATTGCCAAGACAATCCTAAATCAAAAGAACAAAGCTGGAGGCATCACGCTACCTGACTTCAAACTATACTACAAGGCTACAGTGACCAAAACAGCATGGTACTGGTACCAAAACAGAGATATAGACCAATGGAACAGAACAGAGTCCTCAGAAATAATACCACACATCTACAGCCATCTGATCTTTGACAAACCTGAGAAAAACAAGAAATGGGGAAAGGATTCCCTATTTAATAAATGGTGCTGGGAAAATTGGCTAGCCATAAGTAGAAAGCTGAAACTGGATCCTTTCCTTACTCCTTATACAAAAATTAATTCAAGATAGATTAGAGACTTAAATGTTAGACCTAATACCATAAAATCCTCAGAAGAAAACCTAGGTAATACCATTCAGGACATAGGCATGGGCAAGGACTTCATGTCTAAAACACCAAAAGCAATGGCAACAAAAGCCAAAATTGACACATGGGATCTAATTAAACTAAAGAGCTTCTGCACAGCAAAAGAAACTACCATCAGAGTGAACAGGCAACCTACAGAATGGGAGAACATTTTTGCAATCTACTCATCTGACAAAGGGCTAATATCCAGAACCTACAAAGAACTCCAACAAATTTACAAGAAAAAAACAAACAACCCCATCAAAAAGTGGGCAAAGGATATGAACAGACAGTTCTCAAAAGCAGACATTCATATAGCCAACAGACACATGAAAAAAATGCTCATCATCACTGGCCATCAGAGAAATGCAAATCAAAACCACAATGAGATACCATCTCACACCAGTTAGAATGGCGATCATTAAAAAGTCAGGAAACAACAGGTGCTGGAGAGGATGTGGAGAAATAGGAACACTTTTACACTGTTGGTGGGATTGTAAACTAGTTCAACCATTATGGAGAACAGTATGGCGATTCCTCAAGGATCTAGAACTAGATGTACCATATGACCCAGCCATCCCATTACTGGGTATATACCCAAAAGATTATAAATCATGTTGCTATAAAGACACATGCACACGTATGTTTATTGCAGCACTATTCACAATAGCAAAGACTTGGAATCAACCCAAATGTCCATCAGTGACAGACTGGATTGAGAAAATGTGGCACATATACACCATGGAATACTATGCAGCCATCAAAAAGGATGAGTTTGTGTCCTTTGTAGGGACATGGATGCAGCTGGAAAACATCATTCTCAGCAAACTATCGCAAGAACAGGAAACCAAACACCGCATGTTCTCACTCATAGGTGGGAACTGAACAATGAGATCATTTGTACTCGGAAAGGGCAACATCATACACTGGGGCCTATCATGGGGAAGGGGGAGGGGGGAGGGATTGCATTGGGAGTTATACCTGATGTAAAAGACGAGTTAATGTGTGCTGACAAGTTGATGTGTGCAGCACGCCAACATGGCACAAGTATACATATGTAACAAACGTGCACATTATCCACATGTACCCTAGAACTTAAAGTATTAAAAAAAAAAAAAAGATTATGTCTTTAAGGATGAGAACGAAGACAAATGAGGGACATATGGATCATCACCAAATAATTATCTTCTCCATTATTTGTAACTTCCAATTTCCTCCTGATAGCCCATAACTTAGGTCCATGACCTCCCTAAGAAATATTACATGGTTTGCCAGCATTTATCTATCGTCTTAGATAACTATTTAACTACTTTAGATCTCAATTTTCCCCAATTCAAAATAAGGGAAGTGAAGCAGAGCTGTGCTATTCAAAGGCTGGTTCATGGACCAGCACCATCATCATCCTGTTAGAGTTTATTACAAATGTGGTATCTCATCCCTACGTCCAAACTACTGAATCAAAAATTACATTTTTACAGGATCTTTAGGTGATTCATAGGCACATAAATTTTAAGCAGCTCAAACTAAATTACTCTGAGCCATCTTTCTGCTTCCATTTCCGAAAGTATAAAAATCTTTTAAAAATCATATACATGCTATTTTATTAGCAAGTTAACTTTTAAACATTTTAGGTATATACCATTGCAGTTATCAATTGCTAAGTTACAAACTGCTACAAAACCTGGTGAAATGAAACAATTATTTGATTCTGTTGGTTAGAAATTTAGACAAGGCACAGCATAGATGGCTTCTATCTGTTTTGCAGTTTGCAGGAAAGACTTAAACTGCTGGGGGCTTTTTGAACAATGGAGAAATGAAATCTTTTGGAGACTTCTTCACTCATAAATCTGGCACCTAGACTGGAATGACTAGTAGGTCGGGCACACATACATTGTTGATTGGAATGTCAGTGTGAGGCTTCCCAAGAAACACGATCTCCCCACCGTATTTTGACCTCAGAATAGTGAGACTTCTTACGTAACATCCTAGGGCACCAGGAGAAAATGCTCCTTTGAACTCAAAGCAGAAGCTAAGCTAAATTAACACCATGTCTTAACTTTACTTCTATTGTATTTGATTTCTCTAAACAATGAAAAACTTGTCCAGTTTCAAGGCAAGAGAATACAGATCTCTCCTTTCCTCAGGAGAAGTGTCAAAGAATTAACAAAACTGTGTGTTTAAACTCTCATCCTTTCCTCAGGAGAAGTGTCAAAGAATTAACAAAACTGTGTGTTTAAACTCTCATACTTAATGTTTTTATTGTATGTAAATGCTTCTCAAAAAATATCTATCAAAGTGCTTCCTCAATAGGAGTAAACAAGTAATAGTGAAAGTTCTGGGAGGATAATATGACACAAAAAGAAAATATGATTACAGTGCCTTGTTTCATTGTTTATTTGCATGAAATACTTACATCTGGTAATTTTTTTGCATCTGTTTTTTCTGTAATTATACTTGCAGAT
Organism: Theropithecus gelada; assembly: GCF_003255815.1. Classification (NCBI taxonomy): domain Eukaryota; kingdom Metazoa; phylum Chordata; class Mammalia; order Primates; family Cercopithecidae; genus Theropithecus; species Theropithecus gelada. Next base: position 6,999,518 of record NC_037685.1, on the reverse strand, counting down.
AACATACACAATGCCAGTAAAATCTGAATTTCCGATAAATGACAATTTTTTTAGTTAACTGGGTTTTAAATATTACAAGAGGCCTAATATATTACAAATTATTCATTGTTTATTCAAAATTCAAATTCAAGTCAGAGGTCTGTATTTTTGTTTGATAACTCTGATAACCCCAACTTTAATTTAGATGTATACCCTTTCCAGTCTTTTATTATATGAATGCTTTAGAAAGATGTGCCATATTTACCCAGGTTCTTTTCTTACCCTATGACTCAAAGAGTGATATATACTGGAATATATTCACCTCAACTTTGTGTGTGTAGTTGGTTATAGACAAATGAATAAACAATGAGGATTTCACACAAGTGCCAAGTAAACTTTGTATATTTCTTCAAATTCTAAGTATTTATATACATAACCCCCATTAAGATGTCCTTCTATATTTAAAAATTCTGTAGATTTTAATATTTAAAGGTACAACTATTTTAATATCCAACCACATATATAATCAGTATACCTAATATTATTATGTTGATATTTACTATAGAGCTATAGTCAAGACTCTCAGATTTCAAATAGCATATTTATTTCTTCTATCTTTGAACCTTATCCCCTCAAATAAATTGCATGAATGTACCAGGATCTTAATTTAACAATTTCTGGTTGAAAAATGAGAAATTATTTACAGACAAAATAAAAGGCAATTTCCAATATATTCTTATGTAATACTCAGGAAAGTGATTTTAATAGGAATTTTCCCACTCAATATTATAAATTAGGTTTAAACTGTTTAAATCATGCTTCCCATAAATTCAGCCTTTATTATTTTACTTTCAAATCTGAAATTAATATTGCAAATATAAAATGTTAAGCTGTAGAGATATGTATGAAAACTTAGTTTATACATTCATCCTCAGCAATTAAAAATATGCCTAAATATTTCCCTTGAAGAGAATCTAGATATCTAAAACATTTTCTCTTCACTAAAAGTAAGTACCTAATACCCTCTGTGTCTGATTTTGTGCATTAAAGGCAGGTTATTCAACTGAAGCAAATCCACAGCTATGTTAATTTCTCTGAGGAAAAAAAAAAAGTCTGTTAAAGAAGATAAACCTTTCCTACCTTTTCTGTTGCAGATCAAAGAAAAATACACCTTTTTATTTTTGAAAACTTGTCTGAGAGAAAGAATTATAACCACATATGGTTAACTTCATACTAAATCAGAGAACTTTGAGCAGAAAACAATCAAATCTTCTTCACATCTTGTATTAATATTTCTACTGTTGGCATTTGAATACTTTTGCTGATGGTTCGGAAAATATTGTGAGTTATATACAATATATCCTTTGGATATCAAAGGAACAGAAATAATGGAAAAAACAAAACAAAACAAAACAAAATACAAGAATTTCCGGAAGAGCCGTCAGAAAATACTGGCACCCATTATCATAGGCACCAATATTTTAGTATTGACAAAATGTGCCATTTGCCTTCTTTTTCTTTTTAACACAGCCCTATTATAGTTTCAAGGTGACTTAAAATCATGTGATTCTTACAAAATTTCTACGGTTTCCAATAGACATAGATGTTATTTGTGATCAATAGTTGCTTGTTAAAAATAATGCTTATGTTTTCTATTTACCTCTAAAGTGGTTCTTTAAATTTACAAATTCAAAAGCAAATCCTCTCTGTCAGACACCAATAATAAATGCCTATAAGACAGTAGGGAAATGAACCAAGACATCTGTTATTAGGTTTCAGCAATACCCATGCTTTTTGGAATTATTAATTTTTTAGAAACGTGTTGAACATTTCTAAAAGATGTTATACCTTATGAGAGAAGTTATAAAGATATTAAAATAAGGCAACAAAATACTAAAGAAGTTACTTGAAGTCTTCCTGCTAATGATTACATGAGATTCAGAAAAACAACAACAAAATAATTATATAGAGAAAATTAATATTACCTATCATTTTAGCAAATAAAAATATCCATATCACTTATTGGCAATGTAATATAATTTGTGCTTTTTCACATTCAAGCCAAACACAGGAAAATATAGTACTTTCTAAGGGGAAACAAAATAGTTGATGACCTGGAAATGATTAAACATAAATTTACTGTATATTACAACTCAATTATAATTACAAATTAAAAAGAACAAACAAGTTAGTGCCTAATTCATTTGGAGGCACAAAGTAGATGCTCAATATATATTACGAAAGAGAAGAAAAAAAGACACGCTGCCTTCTCCAACATACTTCCATTCATTCGTACCCTGTCAGCAGGCGCATGCGCTTCATCAATTGATGGCACCTATTTAATTCACTGTCTTGCTCTGGGCTGCCATGTGACTGCTCTGAAAAATCAAATGTAGTAAAAGTGACTCTGGTCAGTTCCAGGCCTAGCCATTGAGAAAACTGGTACCTCTTAAAATGCTTTCCTATGGAAGTCAGTCTCCATCTTTTTTTTTTTTTTTTTTTTTTTTTTTTTTTG